>NC_086450.1:219857187-220157187 GCF_028390025.1 Pseudophryne corroboree
CACATACACATGCATCTCACTTACATACACATGCCTCTCACACACACACACACACACACACACATGCCTCTCACTTACACACACCACTCACACACGTGCCTCTCACTTATACACACCTCTCACACACGTGCCTCTCACTTACAAACACACGTACCTCTCACTTACATACACATGCCTCCCACTTACACACACATACATGCCTCTCACACACATGCCACTCACTTACACACACACACATCACTCACACACATGCCTCTTTTACGTGAACGCTCAACTTTCCTTAAAAACACACACACACCTCACTTAAAAACAAGCACACACAAAACACAGTGCTTCCCCCCAAAATACACCTCTCCCCCACCCCCCACACAGTGCCTACCTTTGGCTATCATCAGGCTGACGGAGCATGGAGGAGCACAGAGCTTCCCTCGGCTGGATTAATTAACTAGAAGGGCCCGGGAGGAGCTGCGCTCTGGAGCTCCCCCTAGCTGCAGCCAGTGCCATCTCTCTGTAAATACAGGAGGCAGCTTCCGTGTCACTGACACAGCTCCTCCGTCTGCAATAGCAGTGCGGTCCTCAGGCAGCGGAGATGTCCCCCCTTGCGGTCAGGAGCCCGGCGGCAGCCGACTCCACTGCCTCCCACAGTTCCGCCACTTACTGTATGTCTCTCAGCTGTCTTGATTTAATTGGACAATCTTGTTTTGAGGAGACGGTTTTCCATAAAAGAAGTTTGGTTCTCTAATTCTTGAGGTGGTAAGAAATTATCTATTTGAATAAGAGATCAAACATTGGTGGTCATTCCGAGTTGTTCGCTCGTTATTTTTTTTTCGCAACAGAGCGATTAGTCGCTAATACACATGCGCAATGTCCGCAGTGCGACTGCGCCAAGTAAATTTGCTATGCAGTTAGGTTTTTTACTCACGGCATTACGAGGTTTTTTCTTCGTTCTGGTGATCGTAATGTGATTGACAGGAAGTGGGTGTTTCTGGGCGGAAACTGGCCATTTTATGGGAGTGTGTGAAAAAACGCTGCCGTGTTTGAAGAAACGGGGGAGTGTCTGGGCGAACGCTGGGAGTGTTTGTGACGTCAAACCAGGAACGGAACTGACTGAACTGATCGCAGTTGCCGAGTAAGTGTGGAGCTACTCAGAAACTGCTAAGAAGTGTCTATTCGCAATTCTGCTAATCTTTCGTTCGCAATTTTGATTAGCTAAGATTCACTCCCAGTAGGCGGCGGCTTAGCGTGTGCAATGCTGCTGAAAGTAGCTTGCGGGCGAACAACTCGGAATGAGGGCCATTGGTTAATCTGCAGCCACACAGGAACAAAGGGACACATTAGCATTGACATGAACTAGCATCTACACCAGCACTTCCTAGACAGAGCACCAATGGGTTTAGGACACTCTGAGACCAAACATAGAAGTCACTAAACAAGTGACCAATCAGTGTAGATTATACAAGCTGCTGCTTAGGAAATTTGCACCTTAAAATAAATGTGTACAGCCATGTAGTAGTATTTATGCCTTTGTACAAAGACAGCTATTTTTGCTTTCTCATTTTTCTGTATTTATGTTGTTTTGTTTGCAATTTATTTGCAGTCTGAACACAGAATAATTTTGAACTATGTCCATCTCATTGCCAGACAAGCTGTTTCCCAGCACACAGCTGCTATTTAAAATGAATAACAATATTTTTCAGAAATATGTACATTTTTCAAAGTACTTTCTGCTATTTGAAAAAGTAAAACAAGTATGAGCAAAAATATATTAAAAAAAAAACATTTTAAAATAGAATTTACTAAGTTATAAAAATGTTCAGTAACCTATAAGCAGTAGTTGTCAGAGAGGAGAAGTGTTACAGGTGGGCTCCTGGAGACACCCCTGTGCTGAACGCATGCTGCCACAAACTATTTTGTTAACATTTTTTGGGAAGGGGATGTGACCACGCCTCCCAGGTTTGGCCATACTGTCCAGTACCAGTACCAGCATCAATTTTTGACAGGGGTGACTCAAAAGAGGTAGGGACCTTGGGGCTAGGGTGTGTTTTTTTCATCCTTGAGTCCTGTTGGAGAAAGAGCGCTATATAAATAAAATTATTATTATTATTATTATTATTATTATTATTATTATCCCTGCGATCAGGTAGTCGCCACCTACAGGGGGAGGGGGAAATCGCTGTGCAGGGATGCGATCACATGTGCAGGAGAGTTGCACAAACAGAAGTTTGTGTAGTCTCTACACAGCCCAGGACTTACTCTTCCAGTGTGATGATCGGGGACAGAGCTGAAGTCAGAAACCCTCCCTTCAAACGCTTGGTCCCTCCTGCCTTTCTCCGGTCACTCCTTATAAACGGTCAGTTGCCACCCAAAAACGGCCTCTTCCTGTCAGTCACCTTGCGAATGCCCATGCGATCGCTTTTCTCGCACCATCCCGTCGTTGCCCGGTGCTCCCCGGCACTGCGAACCGATGCACCTGCGCATTACGGTGCACTGATCACAGGCTGTACAAAAATGCTGCGTAGCGATCATGTCTGAATTAGGTCCCATATGTAGACTCCATACAGCCTCCCTTTTTTAGACTCTGGCACTGTATCAGAGTATAGTAGGAATAAATATACAGTGCTATTAGGGGTTAACTGCTAATAAAAATTAGTGATGAGCGGGTTCGGATCCTCGGAATCCGACCCGCCCGAACTTCACCTTTTTTTTACACGGGTCCGAGCGACTCGGATCCTCCCGCCTTGCTCGGTTAACCCGAGCGCGCCCGAACGTCATCATCCCGCTGTCGGATTCTCGCGAGACTCGGATTCTATATAAGGAGCTGCGCGTCGCCGCCATTTTCACACGTGCATTGAGATTGATAGGGAGAGGACGTGGCTGGCGTCCTCTCCGTTATAGTAGAACACAGAGTGACTTAGTTAGTTATAATTGTGGGGAGGATTGGGGACGGGGAGCAGCTGTTAGGGAGTACAGTGCAGGGTTTTGACTATACCACCAGTGAGTTTAATCCTTTGTTTCTCTGCCTGAAAAAAACGCTCCGACCACCATATCTGTGCTCACTCAGTGTGCTGCACTGCTGTATGATATATCTGTGCTGAGTGCACTGCTCTGCTCACACTGCCTAATTGTGGGGACTGGGGAGCAGTTATAGCAGGAGTACAGTGCACAGTTTTGCTGACACTGACCACCAGTCCAGTATACGTTTGTCTGCCTGAAAAACACTCCTGTGTTTTTTTTTTCTTTTTCTTCATACTAGTTTAGCAGTCTGCTGACAGTGTCCACCAGGTCCGTTATACAGTATATTATATATATAAGCAGCAGTTCGGTAGGCCACGGCTGTACCTACCTCTGTGTCGTCAGTGCACTCGTCGTCCATAAGTAATATAATACTATACTATCCATCCATCTACATTGTATACCTGTGTTGTTTTTTTCTTCATACTAGTTTAGCAGTCTGCTGACAGTGTCCACCAGGTCCGTTATACAGTATATTATATATATAAGCAGCAGTACGGTAGGCCATGGCTGTACCTACCTCTGTGTCGTCACTCGTCGTCCATAAGTAATATAATACTATACTATCCATCCATTTACATTGTATACCTGTGGTGTTTTTTTTTTCTTCATCCTAGTTTAGCAGTCTGCTGACAGTGTCCACCAGGTCCGTTATACAGTATATTATATATATAAGCAGCAGTACGGTAGGCCACGGCTGTACCTACCTCTGTGTCGTCACTCGTCGTCCATAAGTAATATAATACTATACTATCCATCCATCTACATTGTATACCTGTGGTGTTTTTTTTCCTTCATCCTAGTTTAGCAGTCTGCTGACAGTGTCCACCAGGTCCGTTATACAGTATATTATATATATAAGCAGCAGTACGGTAGGCCACGGCTGTACCTACCTCTGTGTCGTCACTCGTCGTCCATAAGTGATATAATACTATACTATCCATCCATCTACATTGTATACCTGTGTTGTTGTTTTTTTCTTCATACTAGTTTAGCAGTCTGCTGACAGTGTCCACCAGGTCCGTTATACAGTATATTATATATATAAGCAGCAGTACGGTAGGCCACGGCTGTACCTACCTCTGTGTCGTCACTCGTCGTCCATAAGTAATATAATACTATACTATCCATCCATCTACATTGTATACCTGTGGTGTTTTTTTTTTCTTCATCCTAGTTTAGCAGTCTGCTGACAGTGTCCACCAGGTCCGTTATACAGTATATTATATATATAAGCAGCAGTACGGTAGGCCACGGCTGTACCTACCTCTATGTCGTCACTCGTCGTCCATAAGTAATATAATACTATACTATCCATCCATCTACATTGTATACCTGTGTTGGGTTTTTTTTCTTCATCCTAGTTTAGCAGTCTGCTGACAGTGTCCACCAGGTCCGTTATACAGTATATTATATATATAAGCAGCAGTACGGTAGGCCACGGCTGTACCTACCTCTGTGTCGTCACTCGTCGTCCATAAGTAATATAATACTATACTATCCATCCATCTACATTGTATACCTGTGGTGTTTTTTTTTTTTCATACTAGTTTAGCAGTCTGCTGACAGTGTCCACCAGGTCCGTTATACAGTATATTATATATATAAGCAGCAGTACGGTAGGCCACGGCTGTACCTACCTCTGTGTCGTCACTCGTCGTCCATAAGCAATATAATACTATACTATCCATCCATCTACATTGTATACCTGTGTTGGTTTTTTCTTCTTCATCCTAGTTTAGCAGTCTGCTGACAGTGTCCACCAGGTCCGTTATACAGTATATTATATATATAAGCAGCAGTACGGTAGGCCACGGCTGTACCTACCTCTGTGTCGTCACTCGTCGTCCATAAGTAATATAATACTATACTATCCATCCATCTACATTGTATACCTGTGGTGTTTTTTTTTTTTTCTTCATCCTAGTTTAGCAGTCTGCTGACAGTGTCCACCAGGTCCATTATACAGTATATTATATATATAAGCAGCAGTACGGTAGGCCACGGCTGTACCTACCTCTGTGTCGTCACTCGTCGTCCATAAGTAATATAATACTATACTATCCATCCATCTACATTGTATACCTGTGGTGTTTTTTTTTTCTTCATATTAGTTTAGCAGTCTGCTGACAGTGTCCACCAGGTCCGTTATACAGTATATTATATATATAAGCAGCAGTACGGTAGGCCACGGCTGTACCTACCTCTGTGTCGTCACTCATCGTCCATAAGTAATATAATACTATACTATCCACCCATCTACATTGTATACCTGTGGTGGCTTTTAGTTGTGCGCAAAATATGGAGAACAAAAATGTGGAGGTTAAAAAAATAGGGAAAGATCAAGATCCACTTCCACCTCGTGCTGAAGCTGCTGCCACTAGTCATGGCCGAGACGATGAAATGCCATCAACGTCGTCTGCCAAGGCCGATGGCCAATGTCATAGTACAGAGCATGTAAAATCCAAAACACAAAAGATCAGTAAAAAAATGACCCAAAAATCAAAATTAAAAGCGTCTGAGGAGAAGCGTAAACTTACCAATATGCCATTTACGACAAGGAGTGGCAAGGAACGGCTGAGGCCCTGGCCTATGTTCATGGCTAGTGGTTCAGCTTCACATGAGGATGGAAGCACTCATCCTCTCGCTAGAAAAAAGAAAAGACTTGCGGCAAAAGCACAGCAAAGAACTGTGCGTTCTTCGAAATCACAAATCCCAAAGGAGAGTCCAATTGTGTCGGTTGCGATGCCTGACCTTCCCAACACTGGACGGGAAGAGCTTGCGCCTTCCACCATTTGCACGCCCCCTGCAAGTGTTGAAAGGAGCACCCGCAGTCCAGTTCCTGATAGTGAAATTGAAGATGTCAGTGTTGAAGTACACCAGGATGAGGATATGGGTGTTGCTGGCGCTGGGGAGGAAATTGACAAGGAGGATTCTGATGGTGAGGTGGTTTGTTTCAGTCAGGCACCCGGGGAGACACCTGTTGTCCGTGGGAGGAATATGGCCATTGACATGCCTGGTGAAAATACCAAAAAAATCAGCTCTTCAGTGTGGAAGTATTTCAACAGAAATGCGGACAACAGGTGTCAAGCCGTGTGTTGCCTTTGTCAAGCTGTAATAAGTAGGGGTAAGGACGTTAACCACCTCGGAACATCCTCCCTTATACGTCACCTGCAGCGCATTCATAATAAGTCAGTGACAAGTTCAAAAACTTTGGGCGACAGCGGAAGCAGTCCACTGACCAGTAAATCCCTTCCTCTTGTAACCAAGCTCGCGCAAACCACACCACCAACTCCCTCAGTGTCAATTTCCTCCTTACCCAGGAAAGCCAATAGTCCTGTAGGCCATGACACTGGCAAGTCTGACGAGTCCTCTCCTGCCTGGGATTCCTCTGATGCATCCTTGAGTGTAATGCCTACTGCTGCTGGCGCTGCTGTTGTTGCTGCTGGGAGTCGATCGTCATCCCAGAGGGGAAGTCGGAAGACCACTTGTACTACTTCCAGTAAGCAATTGACTGTCCAACAGTCCTTTGCGAGGAAGATGAAATATCACAGCAGTCATCCTGTTGCAAAGCGGATAACTGAGGCCTTGACAACTATGTTGGTGTAAGACGTGCATCCAGTATCCGCCGTTAGTTCACAGGGAACTAGACAATTTCTTGAGGTAGTGTGCCCCCGTTACCAAATACCATCTAGGTTCCACTTCTCTAGGCAGGCGATACCGACAATGTACACAGACGTCAGAAAAAGACTCACCAGTGTCCTAAAAAATGCAGTTGTACCCAATGTCCACTTAACCACGGACATGTGGACAAGTGGAGCAGGGCAGACTCAGGACTACATGACTGTGACAGCCCACTGGGTAGATGTATTGCCTCCCGCTGCAAGAACAGCAGCGGCGGCACCAGTAGCAGCATCTCGCAAAAGCCAACTCGTTCCTAGGCAGGCTACGCTTTGTATCACCGCTTTCCAGAAGAGGCACACAGCTGAAAACCTCTTACGGCAACTGAGGAAGATCATCGCAGAATGGCTTACCCCAATTGGACTCTCCTGGGGATTTGTGACATCGGACAACGCCAGCAATATTGTGCGTGCATTACATCTGGGCAAATTCCAGCACGTCCCATGTTTTGCACATACCTTGAATTTGGTGGTGCAGAATTATTTAAAAAACGACAGGGGCATGCAAGAAATGCTGTCGGTGGCCAGAAGAATTGCGGGCCACTTTCGGCGTACAGGCACCGCGTACAGAAGACTGGAGCACCACCAAAAACACCTGAACCTGCCCTGCCATCATCTGAAGCAAGAGGTGGTAACGAGGTGGAATTCAACCCTCTATATGCTTCAGAGGATGGAGGAGCAGCAAAACTCCATTCAAGCCTATACATCTGGCCACGATATAGGCAAAGGAGGTGGAATGCACCTGTCTCAAGCGCAGTGGAGAATGATTTCAACGTTGTGCAAGGTTCTGCAACCCTTTGAACTTGCCACACGTGAAGTCAGTTCAGACACTGCCAGCCTGAGTCAGGTCATTCCTCTCATCAGGCTTTTGCAGAAGAAGCTGGATGCATTGAAGGAGGAGCTAAAACAGAGCGATTACGCTAGGCATGTGGGACTTGTGGATGGAGCCCTTCATTCGCTTAACCAGGATTCACGGGTGGTCAATCTGTTGAAATCAGAGCACTACATTTTGGCCACCGTGCTCGATCCTAGATTTAAAACCTACGTTGGATCTCTCTTTCCGGCAGACACAAGTCTGCAGAGGTTCAAAGAACTGCTGGTGAGAAAATTGTCAAGTCAAGCGGAACGCGACCCGTCAACATCTCCTCCTTCACATTTTCCCGCAACTGGGGGTGCGAGGAAAAGGCTACGAATTCCGAGCCCACCCGCTAGCGGTGATGGAGGGCAGTCTGGAGCGATTGCTGATGCTGACATCTGGTCCGGACTGAAGGACCTGCCAACGATTACTGACATGTCGTCTACTGTCACTGCATATGATTCTCTCACCATTGAAAGAATGGTGGAGGATTATATGAGTGACCGCATCCAAGTAGGCACGTCAGACAGTCCGTACGTATACTGGCAGGAAAAAGAGGCAATTTGGAGGCCCTTGCAGAAACTGGCTTTATTCTACCTAAGTTGCCCTCCCTCCAGTGTGTACTCCGAAAGAGTGTTTAGTGCCGCGGCTCACCTTATCAGCAATCGGCGTACGAGGTTACTTCCAGAAAATGTAGAGAAGATGATGTTCATTAAAATGAATTATAATCAATTCCTCCATGGAGACATTCACCAGCAGCAATTGCCTCCAGAAAGTACACGGGGATCTGAGATGGTGGATTCCAGTGGGGACGAATTAATAATCTGTGAGGAGGGGGATGTACACAGTGAAAGGGGTGATGAATCGGACGATGATGATGAGGTGGACATCTTGCCTCTGTAGAGCCAGTTTGTGCAAGGAGAGATTGCTTCTTTTTTGGTGGGTGCCCAAACCAACCAGTCATTTCAGTCACAGTCGTGTGGCAGACCCTGTCGCTGAAATGATGGGTTGGTTAAAGTGTGCATGTCCTGTTTATACAACATAAGGGTGGGTGGGAGGGCCCAAGGACAATTCCATCTTGCACATCTTTTTTCTTTCATTTTTCTTTGCGTCATGTGCTGTTTGGGGAGTATTTTTTGGAAGGGCCATCCTGCCAGACACTGCAGTGCCACTCCTAGATGGGCCAGGTGTTTGTGTCGGCCACTAGGGTCGCTTAGCTTACTCACACAGCTACCTCATTGCGCCTCTTTTTTTCTTTGCGTCATGTGCTGTTTGGGGAGTATTTTTTGGAAGGGCCATCCTGCCTGACACTGCAGTGCCACTCCTAGATGGGCCAGGTGTTTGTGTCGGCCACTAGGGTCGCTTAGCTTAGTCGTCACACAGCTACCTCAGTGCGCCTCTTTTTTTCTTTGCGTCATGTGCTGTTTGGGGAGTATTTTTTGGAAGGGCCATCCTGCCTGACACTGCAGTGCCACTCCTAGATGGGCCAGGTATTTGTGTCGGCCACAAGGGTCGCTTATCTTAGTCACTCAGCGACCTTGGTGCACCTCTTTTTTTCTTTGCATCATGTGCTGTTTGGGGACTATTTTTTGAAGTGCCATCCTGTCTGACACTGCAGTGCCACTCCTAGATGGGACAGGTGTTTGTGTCGGCCATGTGGGTCGCTTAGCTTAGTCATTCAGCGACCTCGGTGCAAATTTTAGGACTAAAAATAATATTGTGAGGTGTTCAGAATAGACTGGAAATTAGTGGAAGTTATGGTTATTGAGGTTAATAATACTATGGGATCAAAATTTCCCCCAAATTCTATTATTTAAGATGTTTTTGAGGGGTTTTTGTAAAAAAAAACTAGTGATGTGCACCGGCCTTTTTTCGGGTTTTGTGTTTTGGTTTTGGATTCGGTTCCGAGGCCGTGTTTTGGATTCGGACGCGTTTTGGCAAAACCTCACCGAAAATTTTTTGTCGGATTCGGGTGTGTTTTGGATTCGGGTGTTTTTTACAAAAAACCCTAAAAAACAGCTTAAATCATAGAATTTGGGGGTCATTTTGATCCCATAGTATTATTAACCTCAATAACCATAATTTCCACTCATTTCCAGTCTATTCTGAACACCTCACACCTCACAATATTATTTTTAGTCCTAAAATTTGCACCGAGGTCGCTGGATGGCTAAGCTAAGCGACACAAGTGGCCGACACAAACACCTGGCCCAGCAGTGTCAGGCAGGATGGCACTTTAAAAAAATTGTCCCCAAACAGCACATGATGCAAAGAAAAAAAGAGGCGCACCAAGGTCGCTGTGTGACTAAGCTAAGCAACACAAGTGGCCGACACAAACACCTGGTCCATCTAGGAGTGGCACTGCAGTGTCAGGCAGGATGGCACTTCAAAAAAATAGTCCCCAAACAGCACATGATGCAAAGAAAAAAAGAGGCGCACCAAGGTCGCTGTGTGACTATGCTAAGCGACACAAGTGGCCGACACAAACACCTGGCCCATCTAGGAGTGGCACTGCAGTGTCAGGCAGGATGGCACTTCAAAAAAATAGTCCCCAAACAGCACATGATGCAAAGAAAAGTTAAAGAAAAAAGAGGTGCAAGATGGAATTGTCCTTGGGCCCTCCCACCCACCCTTATGTTGTATAAACAGGACATGCACACTTTTACGAACCCATCATTTCAGCGACAGGGTCTGCCACACGACTGTGACTGAAATGACTGGTTGGTTTGGGCCCCCACCAAAAAAAGAAGCAATTAATCTCTCCTTGCACAAACTGGCTCTACAGAGGCAAGATGTCCACCTCATCATCATCCTTCGATTCCTCACCCCTTTCACTGTGTACATCCCCCTCCTCACAGATTATTAATTCGTCCCCACTGGAATCCACCATCTCAGGTCCCTGTGTACTTTCTGGAGGCAATTGCTGCTGGTGAACGTCTCCACGGAGGAATTGATTATAATTCATTTTGATGAATTCATTTCATCTTCTCCACATTTTCTGGAAGTAACCTCGTACGCCGATTGCTGACAAGGTGAGCGGCTGCACTAAACACTCTTTCGGAGTACACACTGGAGGGAGGGCAACTTAGGTAGAATAAAGCCAGTTTTTGCAAGGGCCTCCAAATTGCCTCTTTTTCCTGCCAGTATACGTACGGACTGTCTGACGTGCCTACTTGGATGCGGTCACTTATATAATCCTCCACCATTCTTTCAATGGTGAGAGAATCATATGAAGTGACAGTAGACGACATGTCAGTAATCGTTGGCAGGTCCTTCAGTCCGGACCAGATGTCAGCACTCGCTCCAGACTGCCCTGCATCACCGCCAGCGGGTGGGCTCGGAATTCTTAGCCTTTTCCTCGCACCCCCAGTTGCGGAGAATGTGAAGGAGGAGATGTTGACGGGTCACGTTCCGCTTGACTTGACAATTTTCTCACCAGCTGGTCTTTGAACCTCTGCAGACTTGTGTCTGCCGGAAAGAGAGATACAAAGTAGGTTTTAAATCTAGGATCGAGCACGGTGGCCAAAATGTAGTGCTCTGATTTCAACAAATTGACCACCCATGAATCCTGGTTAAGCGAATGAAGGGCTCCATCCACAAGTCCCAAATGCCTAGCGGAATCGCTCTGTTTTAGCTACTCCTTCAATATCTACAGCTTCTTCTGCAAAAGCCTCATGAGGGGAATGACCTGACTCAGGCTGGCAGTGTCTGCACTGACTTCACGTGTGGCAAGTTCAAAGGGTTGCAGAACCTTGCACAACGTTGAAATCATTCTCCACTGCGCTTGAGTCAGGTGCATTCCCCCTCCTTTGCCTATATCGTGGGCAGATGTATAGGCTTGAATGGCCTTTTGCTGTTCCTCCATCCTCTGAAGCATATAGAGGGTTGAATTCCACCTTGTTACCACCTCTTGCTTCAGATGATGGCAGGGCAGGTTCAGGACTGTTTGGTGGTGCTCCAGTCTTCTGTACGCGGTGGCTGAATGCCGAAAGTGGCCCGCAATTCTTCGGGCCACCGACAGCATCTCTTGCACGCCCCTGTCGTTTTTTAAATAATTCTGCACCACCAAATTCAAGGTATGTGCAAAACATGGGACGTGCTGGAATTTGCCCTGATGTAATGCACGCACAATATTGCTGGCGTTGTCCGATGTCACAAATCCCCAGGAGAGTCCAATTGGTGTAAGCCATTCTGCGATGATCTTCCTCAGTTTCCGTAAGAGGTTGTCAGCTGTGTGCCTCTTCTGGAAAGCGGTGATACAAAGCGTAGCCTGCCTAGGAACGAGTTGGCTTTTGCGTGATGCTGCTACTGGTACCGCCGCTGCTGTTCTTGCTGCGGGAGGCAATACATCTACCCAGTGGGCTGTCACAGTCATATAGTCCTGAGTTTGCCCTGCTCCACTTGTCCACATGTCTGTGGTTAAGTGGACATTGGGTACAACTGCATTTTTTAGGACACTGGTGACTCTTTTTCTGAGTTCTGTGTACATTTTCGGTATCGCCTGCCTAGAGAAATGGAACCTAGATGGTATTTGGTACCGGGGACACAGTACCTCAATCAAATCTCTAGTTGCCTCTGAATTAACCTTGGATACCGGAACCACGTTTCTCACCGCCCAGGCTACCAAGGCCTGAGTTATCTGCTTTGCAGCAGGATGACTGCTGTGATATTTCATCTTCCTCGCAAAGGACTGTTGGACAGTCAATTGCTTACTGGATGTAGTACAAGTGGTCTTCCGACTTCCCCTCTGGGATGACGATCGACTCCCAGCAGCTACAACAGCAGCGCCAGTAGCAGTAGGCATTACACTACAGGATGCATCGGAGGAATCCCAGGCAGGAGAGGACACGTCAGACTTTCCAGTGACATGGCCTGCAGGACTATTGGCTTTCCTGGGTAAGGAGGAAATTGACACTGAGGGAGTTGGTGGTGTGGTTTGCAGGAGCTTGGTTACAAGAGGAAGGGATTTAGTGGTCAGTGGACTGCTTCCGCTGTCGCCCAAAGTTTTTGAACTTGTCACTGACTTATGATGAATGCGCTGCAGGTGACGTATAAGGGAGGATGTTCCGAGGTGGTTAACGTCCTTACCCCTACTTATTACAGCTTTACAAAGGCAACACACGGCTTGACACCTGTCCGCATTTGTGTTGAAATAATTCCACACCGAAGAGCTGATTTTTTTTTGTATTTTGACCAGGCATGTCAATGGCCATATTCGTCCCACGGACAACAGGTGTCTCCCCGGGTGCCTGACTTAAACAAACCACCTCACCATCAGAATCCTCCTTGTCAATTTCCTCCCCAGCGCCAGCAACACCCATATCCTCATCCTGGTGTACTTCAACAGTGACATCTTCAATTTGACTATCAGGAACTGGACTGCGGGTGCTCCTTTCAGCACTTGCAGGGGGCGTGCAAATGGTGGAAGGCGCAAGCTCTTCCCGTCCAGTGTTGGGAAGGTCAGGCATCGCAACCGACACAATTGGACTCTCCTTGGGTATTTGTGATTTAGAAGAACGCACAGTTCTTTGCTGTGCTTTTGCCAGCTTAAGTCTTTTCATTTTTCTAGCGGGAGGATGAGTGCTTCCATCCTCATGTGAAGCTGAACCACTAGCCATGAACATAGGCCATGGCCTCAGCAGTTCCTTGCCACTCCGTGTCGTAAATGGCATATTGGCAAGTTTACCCTTCTCCTCAGACGCTTATAATTTAGATTTTTGGGTAATTTTACTGAACTTTTGTTTTTTGGATTTTACATGCTCACTACTATGACATTGGCCATCGGCCTTGGCAGACGACGTTGATGGCATTTCATCGTCTCGGCCATGACTAGTGGCAGCAGCTTCAGCACGAGGTGGAAGTGGATCTTGATCTTTCCCTATTTTACCCTCCACATTTTTGTTCTCCATTTTTTAATGTGTGGAATTATATGCCAGTAATAAATCAATAGCAATGGCCTACTGTACTGTACTAGATGTATACTGCTGGTCACCAAAATGCTGCACTGTCCTACTATATACTGCTCACAATAATGCAGCACAGAGATAGTATACTTGACACAGAGCTGCAAGATACAGCAATGGCCTAATGTACTGTACTATATGTATACTGCTGGTCACCAAAATGCTGCACTATCCTACTATATACTGCTCACAATAATGCAGCACAGAGACAGTATACTTGACACAGAGCTGCAAGATACAGCAATGGCCTACTGTACTATATGTATACTGCTGGTCACCAAAATGCTGCACTGTCCTACTATATACTGCTCACAATAATGCAGCACAGAGATAGTGGCCCTCATTCCGAGTTGATCGGTCGCAAGGCGAATTTAGCAGAGTTACACACGCTAAGCCGCCGCCTACTGGGAGTGAATCTTAGCTTCTTAAAATTGCGACCGATGTATTCGCAATATTGCGATTACTAACTACTTAGCAGTTTCAGAGTAGCTTCAGACTTACTCTGCCTGTGCGATCATTTCAGTGCTTGTCGTTCCTGGTTGACGTCACAAACACACCCAGCGTTCGCCCAGGCACTCCCACCGTTTCCCCGGCCACTCCTGCGTTTTTTCCGGAAACGGTAGCGTTTTCAGCCACACGCCCCTGAAACGCCGTGTTTCCGCCCAGTAACACCCATTTCCTGTCAATCACATTACGATCGCCGGAGCGATGAAAAAGCCGTGAGTAAAATTACTTTCTTCATAGTAAAGTTACTTGGCGCAGTCGCAGTGCGAACATTGCGCATGCGTACTAAGCGGATTTTCACTGCGATGCGATGAAAAATACCGAGCGAACAACTCGGAATGAGGGCCTGTATACTTGAAACAGAGCTGCAAGATACAGCAATGGCCTACTGTACTGTACTATGGCCCTCATTCCGAGTCGTTCGCTCGGTAAATTTCTTCGCATCGCAGTGATTTTCCACTTAGTGCGCATGCGCAATATCCGCACTGCGACTGCGCCAAGTAATTTTGCTATGAAGATAGTATTTTTACTCACGGCTTTTTCTTCGCTCCGGCGATCGTAGTGTGATTGACAGGAAATGGGTGTTACTGGGCGGAAACAGGCCGTTTTAAGGGCGTGTGGGAAAAAACGCTACCGTTTCCGTAAAAAACGCGGGAGTGGCTGGAGAAACGGGGGAGTGTCTGGGCGAACGCTGGGTGTGTTTGTGACGTCAAACCAGGAACGACAAGCACTGAACTGATCGCAGATGCCGAGTAAGTCAGAAGCTACTCTGAAACTGCTAAGAAGTTTGTAATCGCAATATTGCGAATACATCGTTCGCAATTTTAAGAAGCTAAGATTCACTCCCAGTAGGCGGCGGCTTAGCGTGTGCAATACTGCTAAAATCGCCTTGCGAGCGAACAACTCGGAATGACCTCCTATATGTATACTGCTGGTCACCAAAATGCTGCACTGTCCTACTATATACTGCTCACAATAATGCAGCACAAAGATAGTATACTTGACACAGAGCTGCAAGATACAGCAATGGCCTACTGTACTGTACTATATGTATACTGCTGGTCACCAAAATGCTGCACTGTCCTACTATATACTGCTCACAATAATGCAGCACAGAGATAGCATAATTGACACAGAGCTGCAAGATACAATGGCCTACTGTACTGTACTACTATAATTATATACTGGTGGTCCCCACAATGCAGCACACTGAGCACAGATATTTGCAGCACACTGAGCACAGATATGGAGCGTTTTCAGGCAGAGAACGTAGATATTTTCAGCACACTGAGCACAGATATTTGCAGCACACTGAGCACAGATACGGAGCTTTTCAGGTAGAGAACGCAGCCACGTCCTCTCCGTTCAATCTCCAATGCACGAGTGAAAATGGCGGCGACGGGCAGCTCTTTATATAGAATACGAATCTCGCGAGAATCCGACAGCGGGATGATGACGTTCGGCCGCGTTCGGGTTAACCAAGCAAGGCAGGAAGATCCGAGGCTGCCTCGGAACCATGTAAAATAGGTGAAGTTCGGATGGGTTCGGATCTCAACGAACCGAACCCGCTCATCTCTAAAAATTATAGGTCTCTGTCATAATAATGAATGGGGAAGTGCTGATTACAGTAGCTGAGAGCACCGATTCCCATAATAAATATAAATTATACTTACACTTGTTACGCTACTTATTGGTGAATATGAACCTCATTGATGGTTTGCATATGTTAGGAATTACGTAAACATGACCATTCTCAGTGCTTTCTATATATGAATAACAGTACTGGAACTCATAAAAAAGTTACTGGTGCTCACCTAAAGTTACAAGTTAAAGCAAGATTTATAGAAGTTGCCACAATCTAACAGTGTGTGTGCATGACCCTACACCTTGCGGCTGCATCCTTCTAGGATACAGCCTCAAGGTGATTGACAGCAGCGGCCATCGGGGGAGGGGGGATCCAGAAGCGCATCGTAAAAATTAAGGTTGCCTGACAAGGTAATTGACAGGAAGATTGATAGGCAGAAGTGTTCACATTTTCTGCGCCTCCCTGTATAAAATGGGGGCGTATGCGCAGGCGGACGCTGCGCATGCGCCCGCATCCTTTTAGCAACTTTTGGGGTTGGATCGCGTTTTGTGATCCAACCTGAATTAGGCCCCTAGTTCTATGTAAATGAAGGAAGGAGCAATATCTTGCTTCGTCCTTCATATTGCACAGTTTTCTAATGTGTACCAAGGATCTCATCTGTTTGCCTGTAGTTCCAACATATTGGTGGTCATTCCGAGTTGATCGCAGCCAGCAACTTTTTGCTGCTGGTGCGATCAACTAGTCCACGCCTATGGGGGAGTGTATTTTAGCTTAGCAGGGCTGCGAACGCTTGTGCAGCCCTGTTAAGCTAAAAAAAGTTTTGGGTAAAAGAAGACCAGCCCTAGACCTACTTACCCTGTGCGACAGCTCCAGCGATGCAGGTCCCGGCTTTGACGTCAGACATCCGCCCTCCGTTCTTCTGACCACGCCTGCGTTTTCTCCACCACTCCCCGAAAACGGACGCTAACGGTCTGGTGACGCCCAGGAACACCTTCTTTCTGTCAATCTCTTGCGGTTTCCGCTGCAACCGCTTTCCTCGTAATCCGCATCTGCAGTATGCATGCTGCGCATGCGCATTCCGGACCCGTTTGCACCCTAGCGACAAACCGCTGCATGCGAACGGGTCATAATGACCCCCATTGGCCGGGGAGACGTTTCTCAGTTTGTACCCAGCTTATAGATATAGCCCCAAAAATGTTTCTGGCACGCCCCATTTGACCTGCCCCCCTGATGTCCGCCACTGTCAATCATCCTGGAAGGATGTGGCCACAAGGTGTAGGGTTGCTCACTGGAGCCGGTTTGCATGCGCAGACCATCCGAATGCAGCCGCCTCGTACAGATGTGCGGCTATGTTCTTGTCTGAATGACCCCCTTTTTTCAGACATATCTGTCTCTTCCTAATCTCTATCTCTCTTCATTAGATATTGTATTTCTACCTTAGTATCTCCCACACAGTACATTAAGACTAGAGATCTGTGCTGACCACGGTGTTTGGTTTTGGTTCTACAGTAGTTCGTCGTAGGGTTTTGGTTTTGCCAAAACCACCCTCATTTGTTTTGGTTATGGAGCTGTATTCTTTTTAAAATTGATAAAATCTTTAAAATTATGTAATTTGGGCCTATTTTTGTTCATATAGTATTACTAACCCCAATAACATTAATTTCCAGTAATTTCCAGTTTATTCACATCTCACAGCTCATAATACTGTTTTCAACAATACTGGCTAGAGACAGCTGGTTACTAAGCAACAGAGCAGCAGCAGAAACCCAAGGCAGTTTATAGCACATCTATGAAACATTGCCACGCAGCAGTGGCAGAAGGGAAAAGTGGTTCAAGATGGAATTTTGCCCTCCCACCCACCGTAATTGCATATTATAAAGGACATGCACAATTTAACAAACTAAGCATTTCAGCGACAGAGACTGCTACTTTTGTGGTTGACATGCTTGGTATGTTTGGGCCTCCACAAAACAAGCTATCAATGTACTTAAGGCTTCTAAGCTAATAGTGCTGTCAATGATCTCTACAGTGGCAAGATGTCGTCATTATCATCCTCAACCTCATTAGTGTTTACAGCATCTTCACACAATATTAATTAATCCCCGTTGGAATCCACCATTACAAAAGTCTCTGTACTTTGATGTAATTGCCGCAAAAAGTCTTCCTCATGGAATTTGTAGTTCATTTGATGAACATCATCTTTTCCACATTTTGAGGAAGTAACCTCCTATGCTGATCGCTGTCAAGGTTCCTGGTTATGCATAAAACTCTTTCTGAGCACACACTGGAGGGTGGGCAGCTTAAGTAATGCAAAGTGAGTTTGTACAAGCGCATCCAAATTGCCTTTTTTTCCTTCCAGTAGTCAAACAGACTGTCTGACATGCCAATTTGCATGCTAGTGTTAAAAAATTATCCACCATTCTGTAAATTGCAACCATATCAGATGGAGATATGGCAGAAGTGTCACTAATTGGCAGTACGGATGGTGTAATGGTTAGCATTACTGCCTCACAGCACTGAGGTCATGGGTTTGATTCCCACCATGGCCCTAACTGTGTGGAGTTTGTATATTCTCCCCGTACTTGCGTGGGTTTCCTCCGGGTACTCCGGTTTCCTCCCACAATCCCAAAAAAATATACTGGCAGGTTAATTGGCTCCCAACAAAATTAACCCTAGATTGAATGTGTCTGTGTGTACATGTGGTAGGGAATATAGATTGTAAGCTCCACTGGAGCAGGGACTGATGTGAATGGGCAAAATATTCTCTGTAAAGCGCTGCAGAATATGTGTGCGCTATATAAATAACTGGTAATAAAATAATAATAAAATAATAATTTGGGGTAATTCTTTTAGACCTTACCAGATGTCAAAATGATGTGTTGACTAATTTACATCACCAGTGGGTCTCTTGGGAAAACTCAGTATTTTCTTGGCAGCACCATTTGCCGGAAAAACTGAAGTGAAGGAGGAGACTATGGCCCTCATTCCGAGTTGTTCGCTCGCAAGGCGAATGTAGCAGAGTTACACACGCTAAGCCGCCGCCTACTGGGAGTGAATCTTAGCTTCTTAAAATTGCGACCGATGTACGCGCAATATTGCGATTACAAACGAGTTAGCAGTTTCAGAGTAGCTCCAGACTTACTCTGCCTGTGCGATCATTTCAGTGCTTGTCGTTCCTGGTTGTCGTCACAAACACACCCAGCGTTCGCCCAGGCACTCCCACCGTTTCCCCGGCCACTCCTGCGTTTTTTCCGGAAACGGTAGCGTTTTCAGCCACACGCCCCTGAAACGCCGTGTATCCGCCCAGTAACACCCATTTCCTGTCAATCACATTACGATCGCCGGAGCGAAGAAAAAGCCGTGAGTAAAAATACTTTCTTCATAGTAAAGTTACTTGGCGCAGTCGCAGTGCGAACATTGCGCATGCGTACTAAGCGGATTTTCACTGCGATGCGATGAAAAATACCGAGCGAACAACTCGGAATGAGGGCCTATGCCATGTCATGTGCCACTTGAACTTACAAATTGCTCACAAGGAGATATTATCATCTCTTAAGATATGTGTTAGTTGGAAAGAATGATAAAACGTACACTGTCAGGTCTGTAACTGTATCTGTTCCCGGAGTGGGCACTAGTGGGTCAGTGGTGGTGCGGTGGAGGAAACGAGGAGGCTGCAGTAAGTTGCTGCACATGTGCGCAATTATGTTTTATTTAGCATACAAAAGTATACACGGCAACTGGAGCAATTAGTAATACAGATGGTACTTTGCAGAGAAACTGGCAGAGGTATAAAACAGTCACGAGTAATGAGCTGGTCTGGAAACCACTGTGATAAGCAAACTGCGATGATCAACCTGGAAGCTGATGGTGAACATCGAAAACAGTCACAGGTAATGGGCTGGTCTGGAAACCAGTATGGTTTAACAAACAACGATGGTCAGCCTGGAAGCCGATGGTGACAGATTCAATATGCAATAGTAAGTAATGCAACTAATGGTAGTAAATACAGGCAACAAGTAACTCCAATAATCAGTCATGAAATTGGCAGCAATATATCCACACAGTCAATAGATATGCACAAAGCCAAGCAAGGCTATAGCAGGAGACAGATGGTAATTCACAAGTTGGTTGTTTTAAGTGCTGGATTCGAAAGCACAGTGCAGAATGCAGATTAACAATACACAGGTAAGATTGGTGAGGCAGCATCTGGAGAGAGTCTCTTACTGCATGTGGGAGTGAACACTGACTGTGGAAGAAGTTGTAACAGAGCTGGATGGCTGGAGCCTGTAGTTCCACGGAGACACTAGAGCAAAGAAGACACTGGAGACAGAAGACTGGAGCCAGGAGATGCTGTACACTGGATGTGACATGTTGTTCAAGGCAATGAGACTAAGCCGATATTCTGGATTTATACCCCCTGGTCAGCAGGCATTGGATGCTTGAATCATGTGTGCAGACACAGCGCAGGATTGGGTGTTTGCAGGTCAGCTGACCGCAAGTGTCATGGAGGTGCCCATGCTGCACAGATGGTGGGTACACACTAGATGGACTTAAGGGGTACACAATGACAATGGGCACCATGCCCCCGGACAGAGCATTCATGCAGCTGCAGATTGGGTCCATGACCTTCCGAGGCCTGCACACCAGCATGTTGGTAAGTGAGATGCCACTGAACACCGATTCCTGACAGTAACCCCCCCCCTTTATGGGTGGGCACCGAACACCCACGAGGCTTGGAAGGAAAAAGTCTATGAAAAGCTTTAACTAACCGTGGAGCATGTACATCAGTGGCGTTGACCCAACTCCTCTCTTCAGGACCATATCCGGACCAGTCAATCAGATACTGTAGATGACCATATCTACAACGGGAATCCAGGATCTTCTCAACCTCGTACTCTACGCCCCGATGAGTGTGAACTTTTGAAGCCGCTGGAAGAGCTTTCTGAAAATGGTAAAGAATTAAGGGGTCTGAGGACAGAAATATGAAATGAGTTAGGGTTTTTAAATAAGGAGGTAACTTCAGCTTGAAGGCCACTGGATTGATGACACGTTCAACTGGAAACAGACCAATGAACCGTGTGTTACGTTCTCTGTACTCGGAACCCAAGAGACAGGGTGGCAATAGATGAGCTCCTAATACAGGAACGTGATGCTGCAGTTTGAGCGGAGTTCAGCAGCAACCCCTAAGGAAACCCTGACTCCGTTGTCTCCCCGAAGTGGTCAGTCAACGCCTGCGAGACTATGGTTTCTTGGGCCCACGGCAGCCGCGTTTGACGGACAGTTTAGATCTGCCCGACTCCAATGCCCCCCGGTCTTAGTAGATGACAAGGTGTTAACTGAGACAGAGAGAGAACAAGGGGAAACATAACTAAAAACTGACACACAAAAGAAAAGGGAAAACCACTAAAAACTATAACCAAATTTATGTGCGGCGCGGCCACCAAGAAAAACCGTAACAAAAGCAACGCTGCCCAAATGCCAAACACAACACCGTCGTATCTCGGCAAGGACAGCAATGGCGGAAACCTCCGCAGAAAACACGAAAGTAAGAAATAATATGGCTACGGCCGTAAAATGCGGCAGAGCCGCTACTCACGACACCAGTAAAGGTGCACGCAGATGGAACAAGAACCCCAAGGTTACAGATAAAGGATCACAGGACTGGAAGGCTGGATCAGATTCCAAATGACCAGGCTCCGGACACCAGGATTCAGGATGCAGGGTCACAGAACTGGAAGGCTGTAAAGTTTCCCAAAGATCAGGCTCCAGACACCAGGACTCAGGATACAGGGTCACAGGACTGGAAGGCTGCACAGGATCTCTCCATGGGCAGGAAGCAGCTCCACAGGAAGCTATCACCGGCAAGGCTGCCTGATCCTGGCTGCCATAAAAAGGAGCGGCCAGGAGCTGGCGCATCTTTACACCCGCCGCCGCTGACACCGTGGAGCAAACATTTCATAGAAGGAACTCTGAGACAGAGATTACGGGTGCATAGCCAGACTTTATCACCCGGCTTTAAACTGGGAACAGCTTGCCTTTTCCGATCAGCGAAGACTTGGTACTGGCGAGATGCTTTTTTGGGAGAGAGATTAATCTTTTACCAAATCTGAGAGAACTGATGAAGAACTGAAGAGGCTGCGGGTACATCAGGAAGATCTTGGAAATCCGGTACTCTGGGACGTTGTCCATAAACTGCAAAGAAAGGAGCAGTATCGGTGGCTGTATGTTAACGGAAATTGTGGGCAAATTCGTCCCAAGTCAGTAAATCTACCCAGTCATCTTGTGAAGAAGAGACGTAGAGTCTTAAAACAGGTCTCAAGTTCTTTGTTTACTCTCTCTGTTTGCCCATTTGTATGCAGATGATATGCTGTGGAGAATTGAGTTTGATTTGCAAAGCGGAACATAAGGCCCTCCAGAATCTTGCCACAAACTGAACTCCATGATCGAACCTAATCTCAGTTGGAAGTCCATGTAATCTGAAGATTTCACGTAGAAATAACTGTGCAAGTCCTGGAGCAGAAGTCAAGCCAATGAGGGGAACAAGTGGGCCATCTTAGAGAACCTGTCGACCACTACCCAGATGGTATCATACCCTTTGGTTGGAGGTAGATCTGAAATAATATCCATCGACAGATGAGACCAGGGACAACTTGGTATGGAATTTGGCAACAGTTGACCAGCAGGTGCTTGACGAGGAACTTTATGCTGGGCGTACTTGGGACATGAAGCCACAAACTCTTGGATATCAGATTTCATATGAGGCCACCAGTAGGATTGAGACAAGAACTTATAAGTTTTGAGCATCCCAGAATGACCAGTGAACTTGAAAGTGTGAGCCCAAGACAGGAGATTTGGATGAAGCTCAGGAGAAACAAACATCTTGCCAGGAGGTGGAACTGGAGATACATTAGTGGAAGCAAAAACTACAGGATTGAGAACTAGACGAGAGACTTGTTCTGAAGATTCTTCATTGGAACTCATGGAGCGTGATAAAGCGTCCGCTCTAACATTCTGAGAGCCAGGACGAAACTGCAACTTAAAAATACAAAGTTTGAAATCCTTGTTTTAACTTTGCAATGTTTCCTTTCTTCGCGGCATGGAAATCTTTGATAGCTTGGTCTAATGTAGCCTGATCTTGCACAGACAGAGATGCTGGGAAGGATTTAGCAGTAGGCAGACTGTTGACAAATTGGGCAGAATGCTCAGATGGCTTCGAATGGCCTAACTTTGGAGCAAACTTTTGTTTTACTGCTTCGAGGAAAGCAGCAAGATCATTCAGTAGCGGATCTTTAGATTCAATGAGAAGATTTGCCCAATCCAGTGCTTTACCTTTGGAGAATAGGAGAAAATATCTGATTGCATTGACTGGAGTAATACTCATTGAAGATCCCAACTTAGTAAAAGCGAGGTATTGGCTCACTAATGCACGGAACTGAGCATAATCACCATCAAAGTAAATTGGAGCTTGAGTATCAAGTTGACACTTGGAAGGCTGAATGTCAATTGATGTCTCAGAAGACAATGTAGGACACTTGAGAGTAGAGGACTGGAATAAGCATTCAGAAGCAGGAGTAGAATCAACTTGAGATGCTCCAGGGTGGAGAGAGGACGTCATCTCCAGAACTGACTGACAGGAGTTCCCAGCAGAAATTGACTGAACACTAGGAGCTTCATCTTGGGGTGAGATGCTTAGAGCCTCCATCTGGGTTGAGGCAATTGTGATATCTGCAGTAACTGTAGAATCTGGACATATCGACAGGAGTTCATTACTTGAAACACTGGAGGGAACCAGATCGGGTTCGGAGGAACTTGAATCAACAGGAACTGAAGGCAACTTTGGACAGACGGATGGAACTAGGATTTGTCCAGGGATACTTGAATCGGCTTGAACCGAAGGAGGCTGAACCGAACAGATGGATGGGCGCATATTGGGTCCGGAAAAGCTTGAATAAGCTGGAACAGGAGGAGTCTTCGGATTGACGGAAAGGACCGGATTAGGGCCCTCATTCCGAGTTGTTCGCTCGCTAGCTGCTTTTAGCAGCATTGCACACGCTAAGCCACCGCCTACTGGAAATGAATCTTAGCTTTGCAGAATTGCGAACAAAAGATTTGCATAATTGCGAATTGAAATTTCTTTGCAGTTTCTGAGTAGCTCGGGACTTACTCTGCCACTGCGATCAGTTCAGTCAGTTTCGTTCATGGTTTGACGTCACAAACACACCCAGCGTTCGCCCAGACACTCCCCCGTTTCTCCAGCCACTCCCGCGTTTTTCCCAGAAACGGCAGTGTTTTTCTGCACACACCCATAAAACGTCCAGTTTCCGCCCAGAAACACCCACTTCCTGTCAATCACACTCCGATCACCAGAACGATGAAAAATCCTTGTTACGCCGTGAGTATAATACCTAACTTTTGTGTAAAATAACTAAGCGCATGCGCTCTGCCAACCTTGCGCATGCGCAGTAAGCGGCTAATCGCAATATAGCGAAACTCAGCAACTAGCGAACAACTCGGAATGAGGACCTAGATCCGAAGATTCTGGAATTGGCTGGAACCGAAGGAGGCTGATCCGGACAGATGGATGAGACCTGATTGGGTCCGGAAAAGCTTGAACCGGCAGGAACCGGAGAAACCTTCGGACTGATGGATAGGACCGGATTAGATCCGAAGATGCTGGAATCGGCTGGAACCGAAGGAGGTAGCTCATCATTGGAAACAGAGCTACTCGGGCTGGCTGGAACCAGTGGAGTTTTTGGATCGACGGCTGGAACCGGGTTAGGTCCGTTGATACTTGACTTTTTATAAACAGAATCCGGATGTTCAGATGATCCATCTTAGAGCTGTACAGAGCTGGTAGCATTCTCAGAAGATGATGAACAAAAGTTCATGTCTGTATCTGTGACTTAAAGAATTCCTCCTAGGATCCTGGATATCCTGGTATCCTGGATACCTCTCTTGATGCTGAAACTCCCATAACCCTCCAGGGGTTAACAGATCAGACACACTTCTTTGAGCAGCATGCCTGGATGCCGCTTCTGGAATCTGAACATCAGATACCCCTTCTGGGGTCACAAAATCAGATGCCCCACCTGGGGCTGTAGAAACAGAAACTTCTTTAGTTATGGGTAACATAACCAGTCTTTTTTGGATTCTGAACTTGAAATTGGGCCTCTTTGTCACAGAACCCCAATTGTAGACTTTTTGGACACTCCTGTCCGGAATAGAGGATACTGGAACTGTAGACGATACACAGGAAGGTTTGCAGGTGAGAACTCTGTGATGTTGGGACCTGTCACCAACTTTTGACTTGCAGAGAGAACAGTCTTTAATGAGGTGACTAGAACTACCACAGTAGAAACAGGTGAAGCTGCTTGCGATGCCGGCGCTCAGCTTCCGACAGTTTGGAGCGCGGGTAGCTCTGGAATCTACCCTCTCTCTGCATAGGAGGAGAGACTTTAGTTTTAAGAAAGTCTGACAATGTGGTTCTATTAGTCTCAGTAGGTTGAGCAGGACTTTTTACTGTGTTTAAAGCACCTCCTAGGATTTCTGGTATTATTGGAATAATTCTTGATAGAAGACTTTGAATTTGTTCCAATAGATGACAGAGAGTGCTTATTGGTTGAGATTTCACAGCAGGAGACAGAGGAGTCCTGGAACCTTTGAAAGAGGAAGTTGCCCTCTCAGGAGAATTAGCTTTAAAGGTACTGCCATAGGACTGACTTGAACGAGGTCCAACCATAGGAACGGATTGTGCAGGAGAAGCTGGAATAACTGGAGCAGGAGTGACATGAACAGGAACCGGAGGAGAAACAGAACTTGGAAGGGATTGCTGCAAAGTATCCAAGCGGGTAGACATTCCCTGTAGAAACAGGTTCACTTGCTGTTGCGCAGCCTCTTGACCATCGAGTCGCGATGCAAGACCTTGGAGGGCCCCTGACCCCACACTCTGACTGCCGTCTGAGCCCATGGGCCTTGAACAAACTGTCAGGTCTCTAACTGGGTCTTTTCCTGGAGGGGGCACTAGTGGGTCAGTGGTGGTTCAGTGGAGGAAACAAGGAGGCTGCAGTAAGTTCATACTTGCCTACCTGACCCTCTCCATGAGGAAGAAAATGCTCTGTTCCTGGACATTCCTGGTAATGTATGATTGCCATCACCTGTGGTGAAACACCTTTCTTATCAATTAACTAGCACACCACAGGTGATGGCAATCATACATTTCCAGGAAAGTCCAGGAACAGAGCATTTTCTCCCTCATGGAGTGGGTCAGGTAGGCAAGTATGAGTGAGTTCCTGCACATGTGCGCAATGATGTTTTATTTAGCACACTAAAGTATGCACGGCAACTGGAGCAAATAGTAATACAGATGGTACTTTGCAGGGAAACTGGTCAAGGTATAAAACAGTCACGAGTAATGAGCTGGTCAGGAAACCACTGTGATAAGCAAACTGCGATGATCAACCTGGAAGCTGATGGCGAATATTGAAAACAGTCACAGGGCTGATCTGGAAACCAGTATGGTTTAACAAACAATGATGGTCGGCCTGGAAGCCGATGGTGACAGATTCAATATGCAATAGTAAGTAATGCAACTGATGGTAGTAATTACAGGCAAAAAGTAACTCTGATAATCGGTCTGAAATTGGCAGCAATATATCCACACAGTCAATAGATATGCACAAAGTCCACAAAGCCAAGCAAGGCTATAGCAGGAGACAGATGGTAATTCACAAGTTGGTTGTTTTAAGTGCTGGATTCAAAAGCACAGTGCAGAATGAAGATTAACAACACACAGGTGAGAATGGTAAGGCAACACCTGGAGAGAGTCTCTTGCTGTGCTGACTGTGGAAGAAGTTGTAACAGAGCTGGATGTCTGGAGCCTGTAGTTCCATGGAGATACTGGAGCAAAGAAGGCACTGGAGACAGAAGACTGGAGCCCGGAGACACTGTACACTGGATGTGACGCATTGTTCAAGGTGATGAGATTGAGCCGATGATCTGGATTTATACCCCCTGGTCAGCAGGCATTGGATGATTGAATCATGTGTGCAGACACAGCGCAGGATTGGGTGTTTGCAGGTCAGCTGACCGCAAGTGTCATGGCGCCGCCGAAGCTGCACAGATGGTGGGTACACACAGACTGGGCAAGACAACTTTAAAACAGGAAGATGGCTCTTATCAACAGCAGATTGTGTAATAAAGTTCCCAGTAGCAACACAATCTACTACAGTAGAAAAGTTATGTAATCCACTCTGTGTTTCCAATGTTACAGGGAGGATGAGGTCTCGAGAAGAAGGAGCTTTGGCTGAAATTCCTAACTTGACTCCTCCTTTGCAAGTTAGGATCTGGCGTTTCCCAAACGAGAAGGACAGGAACCAATCATGTGACCAGCAGCAGCACAATATAGACACAGTCTCTCCCATAACCTTCTTGACCACTCCTCAGGGGTTAAACAGGACCTATTCACTTGCATAGCCTCATCAGAAGTAGTGGGTAAGGACTGTACTTGAGGTATAGCCCGATGCTTGTGAGGGTCACTTCGAGAACGTTCACTGGTTCTTTCGCGTAAACGCAGGTCAAATTTCACACATAGGGATATTAAAGCTTCCAGTTGCTCTGTGAGATCTCGGTTTGCCAACTCATCTTTTATACAATCAGACAGTCCATGCCAGAACGCGGCAACCAACGCTTGATTATTCCATTTAACCTCTGATGCCAATGTCTGGAACTAGATGACATATTGTCCCATGGTGCGTGTTCTCTGGCGAATCTGCAGGATGTCTGAAGAAGCAGATGTATGCCCAGGTTCATCAAAGATGCATCGGAATGCAGCAACAAATTCTGTATAGAGAGAATCTGCTCGCTCCCATAACGGGGAGACCCAATTCAAGGAGGGACACAATGTATGTGACCTTTGTCCTAGGTGTCAGGAAGTTGTGCGGCAGCAATTCAAGGTTGACTTCACATTGATTCAGGAATCCACAACACATTTTGGGATTGCCATCGAATTTACTAGGCGTAGGAAGATGGAGACGAGACCCTGGAGAGGTAGCAACTGTAGAACCTGAAGCTGCGGCACTGGGAATTGGAGCTGGAGCTGAAGCTGGAGTAACAGAACTTGGAAGAGACTGTTGTAAAGTGTCCAGTCAGGAAGACATCCCCTGCAGGAACTGTATAATCCACTGTTGTGCAGCCACTTGACCATTGAGTCGTGACACTAAACTTTGAAGGGCCCCTGCCCCCACACTCTGACCGCCGTCCGGGTCTATGCGCCTTGAACAAATGTCAGGTCTGTAACTGTGTCTGTACCCGGAGGGGGCACTAGTGGGTCAGTGATGGAGCGGTGGAGGAAATGAGGCTGTAGAAGATTCCTGCGCATGTGCGCAATGATATTTATTTAGCACACAGAGGTATGAACAGTCACTGAAGCACAATAACAATACCGATGGTTTGTGCAAAGAGGCTGACAGAGGTATAACAACAGGTGATGATCTGTAAACCAGTGAAATTAATAACAGTGATGTCCGGCCTGGTAGCCGATGGCAAACATCGATGGTCGACTTGGAAGTCGATGGTAGCAGGATCAAATATGCAGACGATAGTAATGCAGCCGATGACAATAAACACAGGCAATAGTAACTCCGGAGATTGGTCTGGAAACCAACAGCAATGGATTCAAATAGTCTGTATATATGCACAAGTCCACAAAGCCAAGCAAGGCCAAAGCAGGAGACAGTTTGTAAATTGCAAGCTGGTTGTTTTAAGTGCCAGATGAAATAGCACAGTGCTGAACGCAGATAAACAACACACAGGTGAGAATGGTAAGTAGCACCTGGAGAGAGTCTCTTACTGCACACAGAGGTGGAAGCTGACTGTGGAAGGAGTCGTAGCAGAGCTGGATGGCTGGAGCCTGTAGTTCCACGGAGACACTGGAGCAAGGATATCACTGGAGACAGGAGCCAGGATACACTGTACACTGGATGTGACGCGTTGTTCAAGGCGATGAGATTGAGCCGATGTTCTGGATTTAAGCCCCTTGTCAGCAGCCATTGGATGCTTGAATCATGTGTGCAGACACAGCGCAGGATTGGGTGTTACAGGTCAGCTGACCGCAAGTGTCATGGTGGCGCCCATGCTGCACAAATGGTGGGTACACACTAGATGGACTTCTGGGGTACACAATGACAATGGGCACCGTGCCCGCGGACAGAGCATTCATGCAGCCGCAGACTGGGGCCGTGACCTCCGGAGGCCTGCACACCAGCGCACTGGTAAGTGAGATGCTACTGAACGCCGATTCCTGACACATAACACAGTGTAGACTCACAGGATGGACCAGGATAGGCACCATCAACCCCATGTTCCTAATCCTGGGAACCCACAGCAACTTAATGGCCTGCATTAGATGAAGGACCTGCAGCTGAAGAAAAGGAGACAACTAGTTGTCGCCAACAGACTTGGGGTAAACATCTGTATAGATGCTTCCCCTTGTATCTGGGATGTGACTGAGTACATTTTACTGCAAAGTATTGGGGTGCTCGGCATATATGCTAGTATAGGGACCTGCAGAGAATTGGGATCACTTAACGATGGGCTGCAAGATTAAATGTTTAGATCAAAATATGAATAAAAGTTCCTTGTTTTTTTTGCTACATACAGTACACACAGATTTGAAGTATATTATTGTAGCAAAAGTCTTTCTCCTTACCTGTGACATTGGGCATTTTGGGGTGGCAACAATGTGAGTTCATGGAACAGCCTGACTTGTAGAATTGCCATGGTGGCGTCATACTAATGTCATAGGTTTGTACAGCATCTAGAGCTCTGGAACGGAATAGAAACCTGTTTCTGATGGATCTCTTGCACCTAACATGGTTCTGCAACAAGTGCTGATACTATTGTTAACTGTTTCAGTGAGCCAATCTGTGGCACGCTATTCCACTTGCAGATGCACAAGCCTCCATATTAGCCCTAAGGATTTTCTGCAGTAAATCTAGCTTCCAAGGATGCATGCCGTAAGAGGCAATCAAATGTCCATCTGTCGGGATCCCAGCTGTCAGGATACTGACACCAGAATTTCGACAGCTGGCATACTGGCTCACAGGGGCTATTCCCACTTGTGGGTGTCCACCAGGGCCGGTGCCACCATTAGGCAGCTTTAGGCAGATGCCTATGGGCGGCGGCCACTGGAGGGCGGCACTACACACTGGCAATGAGTGGCTGCTGTCTTTATTTTACTCTGTCTTGCCTCAGGTCAGTCAGCCAAGCTCATAATTTTCTTTAAAAGACGAGAAGCAGCCAGAGCCAGGGATGTTGTTGCCGCCCAGCCGCCACTGAGTGTGTATAATGTGAGTGAATCAAATGTATTGTAAAGTTTGTAAACACTGACTGACTGTTCCAATCATTCCTATCCTCTCTCTGCAATGCTGTCGCCCACCTCCGCGATAGAACTCGGCATATTGCCGCCCCGCACTATGACAGCACCTACCACATGTTGTACACCCCCACACGATTGAGCTCCTGGACTTTTCTCCCGTATATTACCCACTCCTCCCTCTGTGAATGGGCTCCCGCGCCGCGCACTGCATCATGTTACCCCCTTCCCCCGCGATTGAGCTCCCTTATGTTACCCGATCACCCCTCCATGATTGGGCTCCCGCCGCATGCCGCTTATTGTCACCCGCATCCACCAGCCCCCCCCCCCCCCGAAATTCTGATCCTGCTTGTAACCCGCTCCCCACCACGTGATTCTGCTCCTGTTTGTAACCCTCCCCCCCACCTCCCGCGATTCTGCTCCTGCTTGTACCCCGCTCCCCCCCACCTCCCGCGATTCTGCTACTGCTTTTTACTCGTTCCCCCCTACTATTTTGCTCTTGCTTGTAACCCACTCCCCGCCCTGCGATTCTGCTCCTGCTGTATCCCGCTCCCCCCCCCCGTGATTCTGCTCCTGCTTGTAACCCGCTCCCCCTTCCTTTCCCTGTGATTGGGATTCCGCACGACAGGACAGTACAAGGAGGAGGACGGCTGGATGCCCTATTGGCTCCTTCTGTGAAACGATTGTTGCCTCCCTCATTCTACCCCTCCACTCTACCCTTGATATGTGCAGATACGTCTTTATGTAAATACAGGCATTAAATAAATTGGACATTGGGGTCGATTCAATTCGGCAACAGTTGAATAGTGCCGGGAGTTAGCTCCTGACGCTATTCAATTCAGCTACTAGTTACCCGCAATTGTTGGGAATTCTTCTCTCACCCCCAGGGGGTGAGAGAAAAAACCCCACAAAAGAGCTGCCGTGCGGACGGCGCGAGGCTGATTCTGTCGGGAATCAGCATCGCCGCGGGTAGTTAAGTCGGAGAATGCTCATTCTCCTGACAAAACTACCTGTTAAGTTGGTGAGAACGGGTATTCGCCGACTTAACTTTAGCTGAATTGAATAGCGTCAGGAGCTAATTCCCGGCGCTATTCATCTGTTGCCGAATTGAATCGACCGCATTGTGTCTCACTACATGAACCCCACAACATCTATAAAACTGTATCTGAAGAGTTGTAGGATTAGGTTCAGTTTGTTATCCCAATGGCCGGGATGTTGGTGGTCAGAATACCGACAGTGGCATCCGACCATCAGAATCCCGACAGCCCCCTGGAAAGTACTCTAACCCTCCCTTTCCCCCTACCATAACCCTCCCAGGCGGTGTCTAACCCTAACCCTCCCTTCCGTGCTACCTATCCCTAACCCTATCTTTGCCGCTGCCTAACCCTAACCTCCCTTCCCCTCTGCCTATCCCTAACCCTACCTTCGCCACTGCCCAACCCTAACCTCCCTTCCCCGCTGCCTATGCCTAACCCTACCTTCGCCACTGCCCAACCCTAACCTCCCTTCCCCGCTGCCTATCCCTAACCCTACCTTTGATGCTGCCCAACCCTAAACTCCCTTCCTCGCTGCCTAACCCTAACTCCCTCCTTCTAAGTGCCTGAACCTAACCCCGCCTCCCCAGTACCTAACCATACCCTTCTCGTCCCTGCACTCTAACCTTAAACCTCCTTCTAATAACTAAACCTATCCTTCCACCCCATGCAGCAAGACGCAAGCGTGTCCCACTGGACGAAGGATCGTGATTATAGCTGTCGGTATTTTGATGCTGGGTTTATAGCGTGCCTCTGGTGTCGCACATAGGCCCTCATTCCGAGTTGATCGCTCGCAAGGCGAATTTAGCAGAGTTGCTCACGCTAAGCCTCCGCCTACTGGGAGTGTATCTTAGCTTCTTAAAATTGCGAATGAAGTATTCGCAATTTTGCGATTAGCACACGTCTTAGCAGTTTCAGAGTAGCTTCATACTTACTCGGCATCTGCGATCAGTTCTGTGCTTGTCGTTCCTGGTTTGACGTCACAAACACACCCAGCGTTCGCCCAGACACTCCTCCGTTTCTCCAGCCACTCCTGCGTTTTTTCCGGAAACGGCAGCGTTTTCATCCACACGCCCATAAAACGCTGTGTTTCCGCCCAGTAACACCCATTTCCTGTCAATCACACTACGATCGCCGGAGCGAAGAAAAAGCCGTGAGTAAAAATACTATCTTCATAGCAAAATTACTTGGCGCAGTCGCAGTGCGAACATTGCGCATGCGTACTAAGCAGAAAAACGCTGCGATGCGAAGAAATTTACCAAGCGAACGACTCGGAATGAGGGCCATAGACCGCTGGGATCCCGTAGGATCGTCTATTGAATTTCACTTTATGATTTTATTTCAGAAATATATTGTGGACAAAATGGCTTATACCAATTAACTTATTAAAAAATAAATAATAAGATGATATAATAGAGAGAGAGAGAGAGAGAGAGAGAGAGAGATAGAGAGATTTACATACTAGCTGTTCTACCAGTTCTTTGTGCGTGAGTTTCCCTACCACTGCCACTCAACGCGCAGCGTGCGCAAGGTGAATGGAGTAGGCACCATTGACACACTGCTCTCCACACCGCTCTGCAGCCGACACTACCCGAGCCAGCCACCTACACGCTGTCCTAAAAACATTGACTGCCATGCTGGAAATATGCGGGTACATGAATAAAAATGGGTTTTGTACTTAAACCAATAATAATTTGAAAAGTCAAGTGTGTATGTGAGCAGCTGTGGGGAGGGTATCAGGAAATGCAGGGGCAGTATTGTGTAGCTTTGCCCAGGGTGCCTATAAAGCTTGCACCGGCCCTGGTGTCCACTACACCCACAGAGTGGGTATAGATCCTGTGGCGAGCATAGCGAGTCCACACGGGGACTCGCATCGCTCACCCCGCTGCCAGCATTCTGGCGGGCTGGCAGGATGCTGCTTACAGGATACTGACAGCCGACATCCCATCCGCCGGTAATACATACAGTATGTATTCCCATGCAACTACAGCCATTTTTTCACTCAGAATCAGACCCTAAAATGGAAGACTTGCAAGTTGCAATATCACTAAGTTTGTGGTGTTTACACATTTCTATTTAACAAAATGGGCCTGCAGAATGGAGAACAGCTGTAGCTCATAACAATGATCAGATAGTCCACATGAAAAAAAATCACCAAATGCTATTATTCTTATGCAGTACAGATAACTGGGTTCATCTTCTAAATGATAAAATCCATTAAAGTCCAGGAAAGCAGCTTAATCCTTTTTATAAAGCATCTCACAGCTTATACTAAATTGTGTTTTCAAGGGCATTAAGGTAGAAAAAATGTGCAGAATGGGAATATTGTATGGACACAAAAGTGAGCAATGAAGCAAAGATCAATGTGAGAGTGCTGGGACCATTTACAGCAATGGACAGCTGATGAGGGAATACATCAATTTATTAACAGACAGAAAGGTAGAAATCTGCTTTTTTCATCTTTTTCCTGAACATGACTTTGAATCTATTTACATTTTCCTCTGTCTCTGACCCCCTCCCCTGAGATTTATAGGGTCTGCTGTTACTGCATATTAGGACATTCTGCTTCAATGTCTATAAATTTGATAAATATACTGTAAATCAGTCTGCACATATAATCTGCTTGTTGGATTTTATGGTACATTTTAATGTATAAACAGATAAAGAAGTCTTATAAAAGTCTACTGTAGCAAATATCCCTGCTAATGTTTATTCCTCAACTAAAGCTAAATACTAAGGACTTTCAAATAAATATGTCAGTATGCAGAAATTAGTTATTTATTTATATTCTCAACATCCAGTCCCTTATCCATTATTTATTATTACCAGTTATTTATATAGCGCACACATATTCTGCAGCGCTTTACAGATAATATTTTCCCATTCACATCAGTCTCTGCCCCAGTGGAGTTTACAATCTATATTCAATACCACATGTACTCACACACACACACACACACACACACACACACACACACACACACACACACACACACACACACACACACACACACATTCACGTTATGGCAAGGGTGTAGGTACTATAGGTGCAGGCAGTGCAGCTGCTATGGGGCCCAGAGCTGAGAAGGGCCCACCTTCCCTACTTTTCTCTATCTATACCACATCTCTTGACAAATGAATCAGCTCTTTTGGATTTCAGTATCATCTGTATGCAGATGATACTCAAATCTACCTATCCTCCCCAGATTTGTCACCATCTGTATTGGGCCATGTCACTGAATGCCTTTCTGACATTTCATTTTGGATGACATCTCGCCACCTCAAACTTAATATTTCCAAAACAGAATTAATTATATTTCCACCGGCCAATAGTAGTTCCCAATCTGATATCTCTATCATTGTTAATAACTCAGCAATCATCCCTACCCCACAAGTTCACTGCCTAGGTGTCATTCTTGCCTCTGAACTGTCTTTTGTTCGCCATATTCAATCTCTCTCAAAATCATGTTACATACATCTAAACATCATATCCAAAATATGCCCATACCTTACACAAGACACTGCAAAAACTCTGATCCATGCTCTCATTATCTCCCGCATTGATTATTGTAATAGTCTCCTGACTGGTCTTCCCAAGCATAGGCTTTCACCACTACAATCCATTTTGAATGCAGCTGCGAGGCTAATCTTCCTCGCTAGATGTTCATCATCTGCTGATCCATTCTATCAGTCCCTCCATTAGTTTCCGATATTCTACAGTACTAAATATAAAATACTTTTACTTACATACAAGGCTATTAACCAAACTGCACCAACATACATCTCCTCACTCATCTCAAGATATCTTCCTAACCGACCTCTTCGCTCTGCACAAGATCTGCGTCTCTCATCCACACGCATTACTTGTTCCCACTCAAAATTAAAGGACTTTATCCGGGCTTCACCTACTCTGTAGAATGCCCTCCCACACACAATAAGACTCACCTCTAGTCTACGAACCTCTTCAGACAAGCCTATCAAATTCCAGACCCAACCTGAATATACCTTCAGTGCTTCCATATCTAATTACATCCCCTCTGTACAGTACACATAACATCACATATTTTGTCCTTCTTTACTCTCACACCCTCCTGACACTTGGCCAACATTGCGGGGTGATCATATCATACAACCCATTAAGAACCTAGCAATTTGGTGGACTATTATGCAATAGGTAGCATCTATCCTTGTGTATCAATGCCTATTTCCCTATAGATTGTAAGCTTGCGAGCATGGACTTCCTACCTCTATGTCTGTCTGTTTTTACCCAGTTTTGTTCTATTACTGTTGTTCTAATTGTAAAGTGAAACGGAATATGCTGCATTATATAAGAAACTGTAAATAAATAAATAAATAAATAAATAAATAAATATGTTATATACATTTTTCTCCATTGAGTGTTACATAACAGTCCTTTCAAACTTCCCCCTTGGAGCCTGCAATATATCTACGTATGCCCCTGGACCTGCTCATTGTAGTGTGGTATAAAATGAACTGGAGGGCATTTTAATGTTATATAATATGAACCGGGGCAATGTAATGTGGCACAATATGAACAGGAAAAGTATATATCATAATGTGAATTGGGGATACTGTGTGGCATAATGTGTACTGGCAGCTCTGAAATGTGACATAGTGTGAACTTAAGCACTACTGCGATTCATAAAATAAACTAAGGCACTAATATAGGGCATAACATTAAATAAGGCTCTACTATGGTTCAGAAAATGAACTAGGGCACTATTATAGAGCATAAAATTAACAACTGCTGCAGAGAATTGTTTCTTTAGAAGCATTGGGATGGGGGCTCCTACAAGATGTTGCTATGGGGCCAACAAAGTTCTGGCTACGCCCCTGCATCATGGTTAATTTTGTTGGGATCCAATTAACCTACCAGTATATTTTTGGATTGTGGGAGTAAACCAGAGAACCCGGAGGAAACCCACGCAAGTACGAGGAGAATATACAAACTCCACACAGTTAGGGCCGTGGTGTGAATCGAACCCATGACCTTAGAGCTGTGAGAAAGTAATGTTAACCATCCCACCATCCATACTGCCCATTAGCGCTTCCAGTGTAAAGTCATTAATAATAATATACATGTGCACAAATTGGTTAAATGGTCCAATTAATCTCCCATTATGTTTTTTTCTGTGGGTATATGGGAAGAAAACCAGAGAGAACATACAAAAACCACACATACACTACCTGGTCAGAAATTAAACTCACAGCTTCAGTAAGACCATAGTGCTAACCGCTGCACCACAATGCTGTCTAAAAAAATATTATTTTCTTATTAAAAAGAACTGTGAAAATTGTACAATTTAATCTGCTCTATGACAAAACATATATTTTACCTTGTATCCTTCAATTTAGATACAGGTTAAAAGCTTACATTTCTGTATACTTGCTTTTAGTGCATTCCCCAACTCTTCTTAATAAACTCAGGGGTCTATGTACTATGCCGTGGAGAGAGAGAAAGTACCAGTCAATCAGCTCCTAAATTCCATAGTAAAGGCTGTGTTTGAAAGATCATAATTTAATATTTACTACTAGAGATGAGTGGGTTCAGTTCCCTGAGAACCGAACCCCCCCGAACTTCACGCTCCGAGTCCGGATCTGAGTCCGGCTCGGCTTTTCCCACCAGACTCGGAAACCAGAACGAGGCAAAATGTCATCATCCCACTGTCGGATTCTCGCGGGCTTTGGATTCCATATAAGGAGCCGTGTGTCGCCACCATTTTCACTTAAGTCCTAGAGAGTGTAGTGAGAGGACGTGTCTCCTCAGTGTCTGTGCGGGAAAGTGGCATGGCGTGTGGGGTGGCGACCTGCTCTTTTGTATCATTCCAGTGGTGCTGTCTTGTGCTGCATCAGTCCAGTGGTGGTGTCTTGTGCTGCATCAGTCCAGTCACAGTGGTGTTGTCGTGTGCTGCCATAAGTCCAGTGCTGCTGTATAAGTCCAGGCCAGTGGTGCTATCTTGTGCTGCCATAAGTCCAGTGATGCTGTATAAGTCCAGGTCAGTGGTGCTGTCTTGTGCTGCATTAGCCCAGTGGTGGTGTCCCCTGCTGCATTAAGTCCAGTGGTGGTGTCCTGTGCTGCCATAAGTCCAGTGGTGCTGCTGTATAGGTTCAGTCCAGTGGTGCTGCCGTATAAGTCCAGTCAGTGGTGCTGCCGTATAAGTCCAGTCCAGTGGTGCTGCCGTATAAGTCCAGTCTAGTGGTGCTGCCGTATAAGTCCAGTCCAGTGGTGCTGCCGTATAAGTCCAGTCTAGTGATGCTGCCATATAAGTCCAGGGGTACTGCCGTATAAGTCCACTGGTGCTGTCCTGTGCTATATATTATTTACTCCAAATAAAGAGGTTATTAATATTTAATCCAAATAATTTTTACAGGGTTTGCCCTGTGTGGTGTAGAGGTACGCTCTCCTGTGCTGCATATTGTGTTATATAACTCCAGAAAAATAATGGAGAACACAAATTTGAAGGATAAAATAGGGAAAGATCAAGAATCCCTTCTTCCTAGTACTGAAGCTGCTGCCACTAGTCATGATGACATAGACAATGAAATGCCATCAATGTCATCTGCCAAGGCCGATGCCCAATGTGATAGTAGGGGGCATCTGAAATCCAAAAAGCCAAAGTTCAGTAAAATGACCCAAAAAAACAAATTTAAATTGTCTGAGGAGAAACGTAAACTTGCCAATATGCCATTTAGGACACGGAGTTGCAAGGAATGGTTAAGTCCCTGGCCTATGTTCATGACTAGTGGTTCAGCTTCACATGACGATGGAAGCCCTCATCCTCCCGCTAGAAAAATGATAAGAGTTAAGCTGGCAAAAGCACAGCAAAGAACTGTGCATTCTAAGATGGCATCACAAATCTCCAAGGAGAGTCCAAGTGTGTCAGCGGTTGCGATGCCTGACCTTTCCAACACTGGATGGGAAGTAGTTGCTCCTTCCACCATTTGCATGCCCTCTGCAAGTGCTGGAAGAAGCACCCACAGTCCAGTTTCTGATATTCAAATTGAAGATGTCACTGTTGAAGTACCCCAGGATGAGGATATGGGTGTAGCTGGCGCTGCGAAGGAAGTTGACGATGAGGATTCTGATGGTGAAGTGGTTTGTTTGAATAAAAGGCACCAGTGGGGACAGTTGCTGGCCATGGGATGAAAAAGTTTATTGTCATGCCTGGGCAAAATACCAAAAAAGCCACTTCTTCAGTATGGAATTATTTCTCCACAAATCCGGACAACAGGTGTTAAACCATCTGTTTCCTTTGTCAATCCATAATAAGTACTAGTAAGGATGATAATCACCTTGGAACATCCTCCCTTATACGTCACCTGCAGTGCATTCATCAGAAGTCATTGTCAAGTATGTACTGTTTAGGTCCTAGTTTTTAAAACTGCCATCCTGTCTGCCACTGCAGTGCCACTCCTAGATGGGCCAGGTGTTTGTGCCGCACACTTGTGTCGCTTAGCTTAGTCACCCAGTGACCTCTGTGGACCTCTTCTTTTTTCTTTGCAAGGTGTGCTCTTTGGGGTCTAGTTTTTAAAAGTGCCATCCTGTCTGACAATGCAGTGCCACTCCTAGATTGGCCAGGTGTTTGTGCCCACACTTGGGTCGCTTAGCTTAGCCCTCCAGCTACCTCATTACACCTCTTTTTTGTCTTTTCATGATGTGCTCTTTGGGGCCTAGTTTTTAAAACTGCCATCCTTACACTGCAGTGCCATTCCTAGATGAGCCAGGTGTTTGTGCCGCCCACTTGGGTCACTTAGCTTAGTCATCCAGCTACCTCATTGCACCTCTTTTTCTTCTTTGCTTGATGTGCTGTTTGGGGCCTAGTTTTTAAAAGTGCCATCCTGTCTGATACTGCAGTGCCACTCCTAGATGGGCCACGTGTTTCTGACATCCACTTGGGTCGCTTAGCTTTGTTTTCCAGTGACCGCGGTGCAACCTTTTGGCCTAAAAACAATATTGTGAGGTGTGAGGTGTTCAGAATAGACTAGAAATGAGTGGAATTGAATGTTATTGAGGTTAATAATACCGTAGGATCAAAATTACCCCAAAATTTCTTTGAGTTTAGCTGTTTTTATGGTTGTTGTTTTTTAAATCAGCCAGATCCAAAACCAAAACCCGAAAGGGTGATTTTGGCAAACCAATCCAGATCCAAAACATGAGCGGTGATACAGATCCATAACCAAAACACAAAACACGAAAAGTGCGCACCGCACATCTCTATTTCATACATAGACCTCACAGAATCCGTATGTAGTGTAATATAAACAACTCACAAATAGACATTGTAATACAGCACTACATAAAATGTGCAGTAGTTATATTTCCAAATAGTGAATTTTTTATATACACATTTGTAATTTGCATCCATATTTGAATAGGTGCCCATTGTTTTATTATCTAACTAAGCACTAAATTGTTTTTAATGCTAAACAATAATAATTTTCTATAGGACCAATTGCATAGTTTTTTCCTTGCAGTTGTAGTTAATACTGCATCCAAAAACTTAAGAATGACCACAATATTATTAACGTGATGATGATGATGATGATAAAAATAATAATTAATAATAATACTAATAATAATACTAATAATAATAACAACCCAATACAGGCTGTAACATTGTTTACTGTTTCTAAGGTTAGTATATGGTGCACTTTTGCCTTTCCTACTAGCAGTCATGAAGTAGCCCTTCAGCACCAAATCTCTACAGAGCACAAACAGTACATTCCACTTCACAAAACCTTTTAAACTCAATATACAACTTTAGATGAAATTGCTCTGGTTTATAGCTCAATCAGTCCTGCAAGTAGGATGATAGCTTCTGATCCCACAAATGGACTTACATTTCCTCTCAGAATTAAAACTATATATTGTTATAAATTCAACTTAATGTGTTCCAGCCTCTCAGTTTATGTATGCATCAGTATAAGATAATAGGAAACACATGGTAATGAAAGCTGGATAAATAATGTATTATACTGTATACAGTATGTAGGAAAACAAAAATTATATATTTTTTTCTGTTCATTCACTACACTGAGTTTAGGCACATACTTTGCACTTAACTAAAGTTACCAATCTGCCTGATCTAGGCCCTCATTCCGAGTTGTTCGCTCGCTAGCTGCTTTTAGCAGCATTGCACACGCTAAGCCGCCACCCTCTGGGAGTGTATCTTAGCATAGCAGAATTGCGAACGAAAGATTAGCAGAATTGCGAATAGAAATTTCTTAGCAGTTTCTGAGTAACTCGAGACTCCTAAACTCAGTTCAGTCAGTTTCGTTCCTGGTTTGAAGTCACAAACACACCCAGCGTTCACCCAGACACTCCCCCGTTTCTCCAGCCACTCCCGCGTTTTTCCCAGAAATGCCAGCGTTTTTTCGCACACTCCCAGAAAACGGCCAGTTTCCGCTCAGAAACACCCACTTCCTGTCAATCACAGTACGATCACCAGAACGATGAAAAAACCTTGTTATGCCGTGAGTAAAATACCTAACTTTTGTGTAAAATAACTAAGCGCATGCGCTCTGCGAACCTTGCGCATGCGCAGTAAGCGACTAATCGCAATATAGCAAAAATCGGCAACGAGCGAATAACTCGGAATGACCCCACTAGTACAAGTTAGGACAGTGGTTCTCAAACTCAGTCATCAGGACCACAAACAGCTTCCGTTATCCAGGTCACCCGACAGCTGCACAGGTGTATTCATTACTCACTGACACATCTTAAAAGATCAGCAGGTGGAGCTAACCATTTTCTTGTGATTCTGTGAGGAGACCTGAGAAACATGTTTTTAGTCTTCAGGACCTAGTTTGAGAACCTATGAGTTAGGACAGTGCTTTCGAAACGCAGTCCTCAAGGCACCCAAACAGTCCAGGTTTTAAGATTGCTTCTGCAGAGATGGTATAATCAAACTGAATGGATACTAATTAAGTCACCAGTGCCTAATCATGGGCATCCTTAAAACCTGGACTGTGGGGTTCCTTAAAGCCTACATTTGGGAACCAATGATTTAAGAAAACTTCAGAATACTCTGGAACCTCCAGAATTTTCCAAAAATATACAGTAACTGTGGCATTGTAAAGGGAAGATACAGTACACTAGCTCAGCAGAAGGTTAAAGGGAACAAGGAATACTGATAGCTTGCTTAGGAACGTTAATACCTGATTGATTGCTATACTGCATGCAGTATTAGTACAACTGACTCTGAACTAGCAGTATCAGTCCCCAATATCAGTGTCAGAGGATGGGAGTTGCCATAATTATCTCTCTTAAATTGGGAACATTACTGTATTTGCCATATTTGTCATGATCACAGAGTAGTAGTTACTCACTTTGTTGGACTAGTGATAGGTGGTGGTTTCTTGCAGGACCCTCCCTGCTCGGTGTCAGTGCTGCTTTTCAGAAAGTTGGGGCGACACCTATGAAACATAGTGCCCTCCTGTTGCACTTACCATGTTACTATGGTCCTGAGCTATGCCATACCCTCTGGCATCACATGACTCAGGGTTTTTGTTAAAGACAGGATATAATATTTTAGAGACTAAAATTAGAATATTTCTTAAAGCCAGGATATAATATTTTAGAGATTAAAACTAGAATATTTTAGAAATATGATTAGGTTTGAAAATTAAATAGCATTGCATTAATTTATTAACAATAAATACAATTGAAATTCAAATTTGAATCAGTTACTGTAAGTTTCAGCCTGTCTCTTAAGTAGAGATCAGCACGCTCGTTTTTTAGCGAACCAAGTTCACCTGAACTTCAGGGTTCAAAGTAATCCAAGCCATAGCACGTGTTTTCCCTGGAGGCTTGGATTCCAAATCTAGGCAAAACATCATCATCCCAATCTCACATGTTTTGGATTCAATATAAGTTCCTCCAGTTGTGATTCTGGTATATTTCACAGGACCACCAGAATGGAGAACCAGGGCACTGTTTGAAGGGCACCCACATGAGACTCAGGAGGCTCAAGACACTTTTTAATGGGCACCCACATGTCCCTACTACAGAGAGTCATAATCAGGACTGCAGGCCAAACTGCAGTCATAACTATAAGCACTGTGACTCTGCAGTGTGAGTTGTCATTTGTGGAAAAATAAGTTGTTTTTAATTTTTTTGCACAACTTGTGCTTTCATTAAAGCTCAATGGGTAAACATGTGGGTAAGGGTTTTGCGCTAGGATTTATATAGCTCCATATAATAGGTATAGTAGTCAGAAGTATACAAATAGAGCACTTGGAAGTGTTTAATTACAAGCAGTGCTGAAAATAAAAAGGGTAGCAAAAGGTTCAAAATATCAACATAATGTTGCTCCTAATTGAGTAGGTGGAGGGTCTGGTGGTGGGGGCTTTATGCCCAGAAGTATGCTGATGATACTTGTGAGATGGTGTTCTTGCACAATGTGTAGATATGAAGGAGCTTTAGCCTGCTTTCCCTACTCCTACCTGCTGCAATGGCTCCTACCTCGGTGGAGGGGGGGCTGTCATTGACAATGCTGCCTGGTCCCCATTCCCTTGTCCCCACCACCAGGTCCCAGCATCTGTACAATGTAGTTCACAGATGCCAGCACCTGAGCATCTGCAGTAGTGATGAGCGGGTTCGGTTCCTCGGAATCCGAACCCCCCCGAACTTCACCCTTTTTACACGGGTCCGAGGCAGACTCGGATCCTCCCGCCTTGCTCGGTTAACCCGAGCGCGCCCGAACGTCATCATCCCGCTGTCGGATTCTCGCGAGATTCGGATTCTATATATGGAGCCGCGCGTCGCCTCCATTTTTCACTCGTGCATTGGAAATGATAGTGAGAGGACGTGGCTGGCGTCCTCTCACTTTGTTTCAGGGGGCTGCAGTGCAAATATCTTTATTCTGGGGACCAGCAGTATTATAGGAGGAGTACAGTGCAGAGTTTTGCTGACCAGTGACCACCAGTATTATACGTTGTCTGCCTGAAAAACGCTCCATATCTGTGCTCAGTGTGCTGCATATATCTGTGCTCACACTGCTTTATTGTGGGGACTGGGGACCAGCAGTATTATATAGGAGGAGTACAGTGCAGAGTTTTGCTGACCAGTGACCACCAGTATACGTTGTCTGCCTGAAAAACACTCCATATCTGTGCTGCATTGTAGTATATAGTAGGAGTACAGTGCATAATTTTGCTGACCACCAGTATATAATATATAGGAGTACGGTACAGAAGGCCACTGCTCTACCTACCTCTGTGTCGTCAAGTATACTATCCATCCATACCTGTGGTGCATTTCAGTTTTGCACAGTTTGCTGACCACCAGTATATACTATATAGCAGTATGGTACAGAAGGCCACTGCTCTACCTACCTCTGTGTCGTCAAGTATACTATCCATCCATACCTGTGGTGCATTTCAGTTGTGCGCAGTATATATAGTAGTCGGCCATTGCTATTGATACTGGCATATAATTCCACACATTAAAAAATGTGGAACAAAAATGTGGAAGGTAAAATAGGGAAAGATCAAGATCCACTTCCACCTCGTGCTGAAGCTGCTGCCACTAGTTATGGCCGAGACGATGAAATGCCATCAACGTCATCTGCCAAGGCCGATGCCCATGTCATAGTAGAGAGCATGTAAAATCCAAAACACAAAAGTTCAGTAAAATGACCCAAAAAAAATCAAAATTAAAAGCGTCTGAGAAGCGTAAACTTGCCAATATGCCATTTACGACACGGAGTGGCAAGGAACGGCTGAGGCCCTGGCCTATGTTCATGGCTAGTGGTTCAGCTTCACATGAGGATGGAAGCACTCATCCTCTCGCTAGAAAAATGAAAAGACTTAAGCTGGCAAAAGCACAGCAAAGAACTGTGCGTTCTTCTAAATCACAAATCCCCAAGGAGAGTCCAATTGTGTCGGTTGCGATGCTTGACCTTCCCAACACTGGACGGGAAGAGCTTGCGCCTTCCATCATTTGCACGCCCCCTGCAAGTGCTGGAAGGAGCACCCGCAGTCCAGTTCCTGATAGTCAAATTGAAGATGTCACTGTTGAAGTACACCAGGATGAGGATATGGGTGTTGCTGGTGCTGAGGAGGAAATTCACAAGGAGGATTCTGAATGTGAGGTGGTTTGTTTAAGTCAGGCACCCGGGGAGACACCTGTTGTCCGTGGGACGAATATGGCCATTGACATGCCTGGTCAAATTACAAAAAAAAATCACCTCTTCGGTGTGGAATTATTTTAACACAAATGCGGACAACAGGTGTCAAGCCGTGTGTTGCCTTTGTCAAGCTGTAATAAGTAGGGGTAAGGACGTTAACCACCTCGGAACATCCTGCCTTATGCGTCACCTGCAGCGCATTCATCATAAGTCAGTGACAAGTTCAAAAACTTTGGATGACAGCGGAAGCAGTCCACTGACCACTAAATTCCTTCCTCTTGTAACCAAGCTCCTGCAAACCACACCACCAACTCCCTCAGTGTCAATTTCCTCCTTACACAGGAAAGCCAATAGTACTGCATGCCATGTCACTGTCAAGTCTGACGAGTCCTCTCCTGCCTGGGATTCCTCCGATGCATCCTTGAGTGTAACTCCGCCTTCTGCTGGTGCTGCTGTTGTTGCTGCTGGGAGTCGATCGTCATCCCAGAGGGGAAGTCGGAAGACCACTTGTACTACTTCCAGTAAGCAATTGACTGTCCAACAGTCCTTTGCGAGGAAGATGAAATATCACAGCAGTCATCCTGCTGCAAAGCGGATAACTCAGGCCTTGGCAGACTGGGCGGTGAGAAACATGTTTCCGTTATCCAACGTTAATTCACAGGCAACTACAGACTTGATTGATGTACTGTGTCCCCGGTACCAAATACCATCTAGGTTCCATTTCTCTGGGCAGGCGATACCGAAAATGTACACAGACCTCAGAAAAAGAGTCACCAGTGTCCTAAAAAATGCAGTTGTACCCAATGTCCACTTAACCACGGACATGTGGACAAGTGGAGCAGGGCAGACTCAGGACAATATGACTGTGACAGCCCACTGGGTAGATGTATTGCCTCCCACAGCAAGAACAGCAGCGGCGGCACCAGTAGCAGCATCTCGCAAATGCCAACTCGTTCCTAGGCAGGCTACGCTTTGTATAACCACTATCCAGAAGAGGCACACAGCTGACAACCTCTTACGGAAACTGAGGAACATCATCGCAGAATGGCTTACCCCAATTGGACTCTCCTGGGGATTTGTGTCATTTGACAACGCCAGCAATATTGTGCCTGCATTACATGTGAGCAAATTCCAGCACGTCCCATGTTTTGCACATACATTGAATTTGGTGGTGCTGAATTATTTAAAAAACGACAGGGGCGTGCAAGAGATGCTGTCGGTGGCCCAAAGAATTGCGGGCCACTTTCGGCATTCAGCCACCGCGTGCCGAAGACTGGAGCACCAGCAAATACTCCTGAACCTGCCCTGCCATCATCTGAAGCAAGAGGTGGTAACGAGGTGGAATTCAACCCTCTATATGCTACAGAGGATGGAGGAGCAGCAAAAGGCAATTCAAGCCTATACATCTGCCTATGCAAAGGAGGGGGAATGCACCTGACTCAAGCGCAGTGGAGAATGATTTCAAAGTTGTGCAAGGTTCTGCAACCCTTTGTACTTGCCACACGTGAAGTAAGTTCAGACACTGCCAGCCTGAGTCAGGTCATTCCCCTCATCAGGCTTTTGCAGAAGAAGCTGGAGACATTGAAGGAGGAGCTAAAACAGAGCGATTCCGCTAGGCATGTGGGACTTGTGGATGGAGCCCTTTAATTCGCTTAACCAGGATTCACGGGTGGTCAATCTGTTGAAATCAGAGCACTACATTTTGGCCACCGTGCTCGATCCTAGATTTAAAACCAACGTTGGATCTCTCTTTCCGCAGACACAAGTCTGCAGATGTTCAAAGAATTTTTGGTGAGACACTTGTCAAGTCAAGCGGAACGTGACCCGTCAACAGCTCCTCCTTCACATTCTTCCGCAACTGGTGGAGCGAGGAAAAGGCTAAGAATTCCGAGCCCACCCACTGGCGGTTATGCAGGGCAGTCTGGAGCGAGTGCTGACATCTGGTCCGGACTGAAGGACCTGCCAATGATTACTGACATGTCGTCTACTGTCACTGCATATGATTCTCTCACCATTGAAATAATGGTGGAGGAATATATGAGTGACCGCATCCAAGAAGGCACGTCAGACAGTCCGTACGTATACTTTTTATGTGCACCGGACATTTTTCGGGTTTTGTGTTTTGGTTTTGGATTCGGTTCCGCGGCCGTGTTTTGGATTCGGATGCGTTTTGGCAAAACCTCCCTGAAAATTTTTTGTCGGATTCGGGTGTTTTTTGGATTCGGGTGTATTTTTATAAAAAACCCGCAAAAGCAGCTTAAATCATAGAATTTGGGGGTCATTTTGATCCCATAGTATTATTAACCTCAATAACCATAATTTCCACTCATTTCCAGTCTTTTCTGAACACCTCACACCTCACAATATTATTTATAGTCCTAAAATTTGCACCAAGGTCGCTGTGTGACTAAGCTAAGCGACACAAGTGGCCGACACAAACACCTGGCCCATCTAGGAGAGGCACTGCAGTGTCAGGCAGGATGGCACTTCAAAAAAATTGTCCCCAAACAGCACATGATGCAAAGAAAAATGAAAGAAAAAAGAGGTGCAAGATGGAATTGTCCTTGGGCCCTCCCAACAGGACATGCACACTTTAACGAACCCATCATTTCAGCGATAGGGTCTGCCACACGACTGTGACTGAAATGACTGGTTGGTTTGGGCCCCCACCAAAAAAGAAGCAATCAATCTCTCCTTGCACAAACTGGCTCTACAGAGGCAAGATGTCCACCTCATCATCATGCTCCGATTCCTCACCCCTTTCACTGTGTACATCCCCCTCCTCACAGATTATTAATTTGTCCCCACTGGAATCCACCATCTCAGATCCCTGTGTACTTTCTGGAGGCAATTGCTGCTGGTGAATGTCTCCACGGAGGTAGGTACAGCAGTTGCCTACTGTACCGTAATGATATATATATTATATACTGGTGGTCAGCAAACTGTGCAAAACTGAAATGCACCAAAGGTATGGATGGATAGTATACTTGACGACACAGAGGTAGGTACAGCAGTGGCCTACTGTACCGTAATGCTATATATTATATACTGGTGGTCAGCAAACTGTGCAAAACTGAAATGCACCACAGGTATGGATGGATAGTATACTTGACGACACAGAGGTATTTACAGCAGTGGCCTTCTGTACCGTACTCCTATATATTATATACTAGTGGTCAGCAAAATTATGCACTGTACTCCTACTATATACTACAATGCAGCACAGATATGGAGTGTTTTTCAGGCAGACAACGTATACTGGTGGTCACTGGTCAGCAAAACTCTGCACTGTACTCCTCCTATATAATACTGCTGGTCCCCAGTCCCCACAATAAAGCAGTGTGAGCACAGATATATGCAGCACACTGAGCACAGATATGGAGTGTTTCTTAGGTAGACAACGTATACTGGTGGTCACTGTCAGCAAAATTCAGCACTGTACTCCTCCTATATAATACAGCTGCTCCCCAGTCCTCACAATTAAGCAGTGTGAGCACAGATATATGCAGCACACTGAGCACAGATAAGGAGCGTTTTTTTCAGGCAGAGAACGGATAAAACTGGTGGTCACTGATCAGCAAAACTCTGCACTGTACTCCTCCTATATTAATAATACAGCTGCTCCCCAGTCCCCACAATTAAGATATAAGTAAGCACAAATATTTGCATCAACAATGAATAAACGGAGAGGACGCCAGCCACGTCCTCTCCCTTACATTTCCAATGCACGAGTGAAAATGGCGGCGACGCGCGGCTGCTTATATAGAGTCCGAATCTTGCGAGAATCCGACAGCGGGATGATCATGTTCGGGCGCGCTCAGGTTAACCGAGCCATACGGGAGAATCCAAGTATGCCTCGGACCCGTATAAAATGGGTGAAGTTCGGGGGGGTTCGGTTTCCGAGGAACCGAACCCGCTCATCCCGAACGTATACTGGCAGGAAAAAGAGGCAATTTGGAGGCCCTTGCAGAAACTGGCTTTATTTTACCTAAGTTGCCCACCCTCCAGTGTGTACTCCGAAAGAGTGTTTAGTGCAGCCGCTCACCTTGTAAGCAATCGGCGTCCGAGGTTACTTCCAGAAAACGTGGAGAAGATGATGTTCATCAAAATGAATTATTATCGATTCCTCCGTGGAGACATTCACTAGCAATTGCCTCCAGAAAGTACACAGGGACCTGAGATGGTGGATTCCAGTGGGGACAAATTAATAATCTGTGAGGAGGGGGATGTACACAGTGAAAGGGGTGAGGAATCGGACGATGAGGAGGAGGTGGACATCTTGCCTCTGTAGAGCCAGTTTGTGCAAGGAGAGATTGATTGCTTCCTTTTTGGTGGGGGCCCAAACCAACCAGTCATTTCAGTCACAGTTGTGTGGCATACCCTGTCGCTCAAATGATGGGTTTGTTAAAGTGTGCATGTCCTGTTTATACAACATAAGGGTGGGTGGGAGGGCCCAAGGACAATTCCATCTTGCACCTCTTTTTTCTTTCATTTTTCTTTGCATCATGTGCTGTTTGGGGACAATTTTTTTGAAGTGCCATCCTGACTGACACTGCAGTGCCACTCCTAGATGGTCCAGGTGTTTGTGTCGGCCACTTGTGTCGCTTAGCTTAGCCATCCAGCGACCTTGGTTCACCTCTTTTTTTCTTTGCATCATGTGCTGTTTGGGGACTATTTTTTTGAAGTGCCATCCTGTCTGACACCTCAGTGACACTCCTAGATGGGCCAGGTGTTTGTGTCGGCCACTTGGGTCGCTTAGCTTAGTCATCCAGCGACCTCGGTGCAAATTTTAGGACTAAAAATAATATTGTGAGGTGTGAGGTGTTCAGAATAGACTGAAAATGAGTGGAAATTATGGTTATTGAGGTTAATAATACTATGGGATCAAAATGACCCCCAAATTCTATGATTTAAGCTGTTTTTGAGGTTTTTTTGTAAAGAAACACCCGAATCCAAAACACACCCGAATCCGACAAAAATGTTTCAGGGAGGTTTTGCCAAAACGCATCCGAATCCAAAACACGGCCGCGGAACCGAATCCAAAACCAAAACACAAAACCCGAAAAATGTCCGGTGCACATCACTAATCTGCAGTAGCAGTGATGGTACTCCACCTGCGCAAACCCATAGCTTCTATGGACTGCTACGGATGCAGCTCATAGAAGCGGGCTAGGGCTGCCTGAAAGGCAGAGAGAGGCTTCCTAAAAGAGGCCATCTCTCTGCAGTTTGCAGCATGGTCTGGCAGTCCCAGAGGGAGGACACATCTCCCAGTGGGACTGCCTGTAGTGTCCCTGACTGGCAGGTAGGATTTCTAATAGGATGCCACTGCCAGTCATAATGAAGCAAAGGAGTCTCACGTATTACATCTGGCTTCACTGACTCTGAGCTGAGGTGGCAGATTTTAACTGGGGAGGATGCAGTCCTGCAACCCATAGGTAAAATCTGCCACTGCCTACCTGTATCTCTTGGCAGCAGTATGTGCACTATCCCAGAGCTTTGTCACTGTTGGTGTTGTTCATCCTACCGGAAGTGAGCCACTTGACTTCTGGTCAGCGGTTTCCAGTTATTCTGTATCTGACACCTTCTGTTGTATGCACTTTTACTGGTTTCTAGTTATCCACTGTCTTGTCAGTGCTTTGTCTGTAATGAATGTGCTGTATATGGTGGAACTGTAAACCGCCGACTGGAAGTCACGCTGCTACTCAGTTCCGGTTGGACGAACAACACCAATAGAGATGCCGCTCTAGGAAAGTGCACATATCGCTGCCAGGAGACTCAGGTAGGAGAAGGGTAAGCTAACTAGGGCTCCTTCATGTCTCCACATTGCGCAAGAACACCATCTCACAAGTACTGTTGTCACACTACCAGGCATAAAGCACTCACAACAAGACCTTCTACCTACTCAATTTAGCTCTGTAAACATTCCATGGATATTTTTAACATTTTAATAAGTTTTTTATTTTCAGCTTGGTTCACAATTAAACACTTCGAAGTGCTCCATTTACATGCCTACCAATGCTCAATAGGTTCCATGCCCCACTGCATTCATAAATATAAGCACTGAGTCAATATGAATATCAATCAATCGATGGATGAGCAGGAGCAGCAACCAAGTACATAAAATTAGTACTTGAACATCTATTAAAGCCAGTGCTCAAGGGCATAAAGGGTTTAAAAAAGGGCACATGAAATCAAAACAATACTTTACAATGTTAAAGAAAACAATAACCTCTAATACAGTGGAAATTTACAGCTGAAAAACACAAAATTACCTACATCCTATTCCCCACATGTAGTGGCAAGGAAAGGCACAGGTCTTGGCCTTTGTTTGTGATTGGTGGTTTTGCAACTGTCAGTGAGGCATCTTTTTCTGCCTCTCATTACGATGCAAGATCTTTTCAGTCTAGAATAGATGTCAAAAAAAAAAAAAAATGGAAAATCAGTGCTGAAAAAAACACAAACTGTGTGTTCAGAAACATTACAACTCTGTGAGGAGAGTCTAAGTGTGTCAATGAGTGCTATGTGTGAGCCTGACCTTTCTGATACTGTACTCACAGAGAAACTTCCTTCCACCATTTCTGCACTCTTTGCAAATGTGGAGATAAGCAGCACAAGTCAACATGTAGAAATTGAGGATGCTACTGTGAAAGTTCAAGAGGATTAGGGGGATATTTGTGTAGCTGACACCCACTAGCATTAATTAGGAGGTTAATTATGAGGATGTTGTTTGTGTAAGTCGGGCACCAGTGGAAGCAGTTCTTGCCCGTGATAAGAAAGCCATTGACATGCCTATAAGACAAAACAAAAACAACTTTTATGCAGAGATGTGCGGCTGGCACTTTTCGTGTTTTGTGTTTTGGTTTTGGTTCTAATTCCACATTTGTGTTTTGGTTTTGGCTTGGTTTTGCCAAAACCACCCTTTTGTGATTTGGTTTTGGTTTTGGATGTAGATGATTTTTGAAAAAACCATAAAAACAGCTAAAATCACAGAATTTGGAGGTAATTTTGCTCTTATGGTATTATTAACCTCAATAACAATAATTTCCACTCATTTCCAGTCTATTCTGAACATCTCACACCTCACAATATTGTTTTTAGGCCGAAAGGTTGCACTGAGGTTGCTGGATGTTTAAGCTAAGCGACCCAAGTGGACAACACAAACATCTGGCCCATCTAGGAGTGGCACTGCAGTGTCAGACAGAAGGGCAGATATAAAAAAAGGCCCCAAACAGCACATCATGCAAAGAAGAAAAATAATTGCAATGAGGTAGTTGTATGACTAAGCCAAGTGACACAAACAATTGGCCCATCTAGGCGTGGCACTGCAGTGGCAGACAGGAGGGCAGATATAAAAAAAGGCCCATAACAGCACATGATGCAAAGAAGAAAAAGAATTGCAATGAGGTAGTTGTATGACTAAGCCAAGCGACACAAACAATTGGCCCATCTAGGCGTGGCACTGCAGTGGCAGACAGGAGGGCAGATATAAAAAAAAGGCCCATAACAGCACATGATGCAAAGAAGAAAAAAAGGTACACCGAGGTTGCTGTATGACTAAGCGACACAACCACCTGGCCCATCTAGTAGTATCACGCAGTGGCTGAATGTCAAGAGTGGGCCGCAATTGTTTGGTCCACTGACAGCATCTCCAGCATGCTCCAGTCACTTTTAAAAATATATGCAATTGGTGGTCGTATACGGCAGTACCCCAGGACTAATAAAGCAGTACCCCTGGACTCATACGACAGTGTCACACAGGATGGCACTTTTCAAAAACTAGGCCCCAAACAGCACCTTATGCAAAGAAGTCGAAGAGGTGCAATGAGGTAGCTGTATGACTAAGCCAAGCGACACAAACAATTCCAACTGTAATTATACGTCCATTTCACTGGAATTATATGTCCAAATCACTGGAATTAATTGGCAAGATCACTGTAATTATACGTCCAAATCACTGGAATTAATTGGCAAAATCACTGGAATTATACGTCCAAATCACTGGAATTAATTGGCAAGATCACTGTAATTAGTATTTATACGTCCAAATCACTGGAATTAATTGGCAAAATCACTGTAATTATACGTCCAAATCACTGGAATTAAATGGCAAAATCTCGGCATTGCCTGCCTAGTGAAGTTGAATCTAGATGGGATTTGTTACTGGGGACACAATACCTCCATCAATTGTCTAAATCCCACTGCACTAATGGCAGATACCGGACACACGTCTAACACCAACATAGGTGTCAAGGCCTCAGTTATGAGGGCTTCCATCATCATGTGAAGCTGAACCACTGGTCATGAATATAGGCCAGGGCCTCAGCCGTTCCTTGCCACTCCGTGTCGTAAATGGCATATTGGCAAGTTTACGTTTCTCCTCAGACTATTTCAATTTCTTTTTTTTTGGGTCTTTTTACTGAACTTTGGCTTTTTGGTTTTCACATGCCCTCTGCTATCACAATGGGCATTGGCCTTGGTAGACGACGTTGATGGCATTTCTCCGTCTATATCATGGCTAGTGGCAGCAGCTTCAGCACTAGGAGGAAGTGGTTCTTGATCTTTCCCTATTTTGTCCTCCAAATTTTTGTTCTCCATTATTTTTCTGGAGTTATACAACACAATATGCGGCACAAGAGAGCGTACCCCTACACCTCACAGGGCAAACCCTGTAAAAATTATTTGGATTAAATATTAATAACCCCTTTATTTGGAGTAAATAATATACAGCACAGGACAGCACCACTGAATTTATATGGCAGCACCACTGAACTGGATTTATATGGAATTATATGGCAGGATAACTGGAATTATACGGCAGTATCATAGGAATTATACAGCAATCTCACAGGAATTATACGCCAGTATCACGGGAATTATACGCCAGTATTCCAAGAATTATACGGCAATGTCACAGGAATTATACGCCAGTATTTCGAGAATTATACGGCAATGTCACAGGAATTATACGCCAGTATTCCGAGAATTATGCGGCAATGTCACAGGAATTATACGGCAATATCACAGGAATTATAAGCCAGTATTCCGAGAATTATACGGCAATGTCACAGGAATTATACGCCAGTATTCCGAGAATTATACGGCAATGTCATAGGAATTATATGCAAGTATCACGGGAATTATATGGCAATATCACATGAATTATACGCCAGTATCACGGGAATTATACGGCAGTAACACTGGATATATGGCAGCAGAGGACACCACCACTGTGACTGGTCACTGGACTGATGCTGCACAAGAGACTTCACCTGGTCGAATGCAGGACAACACAGCACCACTGAAAGGGACTTATACAGCTACACTGGATATATGGCAGCAGAGGACACCACCACTGTGACTGGTCACTGGACTGATGCTGCACAAGAGAGACACTACCCCTGGTCTGATGCAAGACAACACAGCAAAACTGCAAGGGACTTATACAGCAGCCAGCAGCACTGGGGACATTTAGCAGCAGAGGACACCAACACTGTGACTAGCTGGACTGATGCAGCACAATACACTGACTACACTGGACTGGACTGAGCAGCACAACACAGCACAAGACTCACCACCCCACTTTCCCACCTTCACACAGACACTGAGGACGGAGACACGTCCTCTCACTACACTCTCCGAGACTGGAGTGTAAATGTCCGCGACGCGCGGGCTCCTTATATGGATTCCAAATCCTGCGAGAATCCGACAGCGGGATGATGATGTTTTGCCTCATTTGGGTTTCCGAGTCAGGCTGGGAAAATCACAGCCTAACTCAGGACCGGGCTCAGAGCGTGAAGTTCGGTACGGTTCTGTTCTATGAGAACCGAACTCACCCATCTCTACTTTTATGTGTGAAATTATTTCTAGCCAAGCAGAGGTAGTGATGTTAACTGTCTAGGGATCTCCACACTGTTACATCATTTGCAGTGAGTTCATGAAAATTTGTTGTCATAATCAGAAACTTATGCTAAAATAAAATCAACAAGCAGTCCATCATCAGCTAGCTCCCTTCTCTAAGCTAGATCCCAGAACCTGTAATCTCCACTGCCAACACCTTCATCATCAATATCCTTACTGAAGATTGGAGGTGGTCCTGCATAAATTTGATAAGGCTAAATTACTCTTCCACTATCCAGGATTATTCAGAGGATTCCATGAGCGATATGCCTGCTGCTCATTGTGGTGGAACTTCATCCCAGTAGGGGATCAAGAAGACTACTAGTATTATTTAAAAAAATAAATGCAAGAGGAGACAAGTACTGCAGCTGTCACTCAGTTGCATTGCGGATCACTGACACCATGATGGCTATGCAAGTATTAGATCTGCAGCCAAATATCCACATTAATGCAGTGGGTTTTATACAGTTAATTAAGGTCCTGTGTCCCCACTACCAAATTAAATCCTCAGTTTCATTTTTACCCAAAAAGTAATTCCTCACCTGTACCAGGACGCTAAAAACAAAAACTAATTATTGGCTTACAAAATGCCATTGTGCCCATTGTCCACTTAATCATAGATATTATGGACAAGCAGATCTGGATAAACTACAAGATTAGATGACTGAGACAGACCACTGGGTGGGCGAATCGCCTTTTCCAGCTGGAATAGCAGCAGTATCTAACAAACAATGCCAGCTCTTTTAGAGGCGGCTACTTTCTGTATCACCGGCTTCACTAAGAGGCATAACACAGAAAATCTCTTTGAAAAACGAAGGGATTCCATAGTAAAATGACTTAACCTGTTGGACTCTTCTCAGTTTTTGTGATTTCTGATAATACAATAAATATGGGCCCTCATTCCGAGTTGTTCGCTCGCTAGCTGCTTTAAGCAGAATTGCACATGCTAGGCCGCCGCCCTCTGGGAGTGTATCTTTGCTTAGCAGAATTGCGAACGAAAGATTAGCAGAATTGCGAATAGAAAATTCTTAGCAGTTTCTGAGTAGCTCGAGACTTACTCCTACACTGTGATCAGCTCAGCCCATTTCGTTCCTGGTTTGACGTCACAAACATGCCCTGCGTTTGGCCAGCCACTCCCCCGTTTCTCTAGACACTCCCACGTTTTATCCTGGCACGCCTGCGTTTTTCTGCACACTCCCAGAAAACGGTCAGTTTCTGCCCAGAAACACCCACTTCCTGTCAATCACACTCCGATCACTTCAACGGTGAAAATTCTTTGGTCGGACGTGAGTAAATCTACTAAGTTTTGTGCTAAAATACTTAGCGCATGCACACTGCGTACCATGCGCATGCGCATTTTTGCCTTAATCGCTCCGTTGCGAAAATCGGCAACGAGCGAACAACTCGGAATGACCCCCATTGTTTGAGCATTACAGCTGAGTGAATTCAAGCACAACACTTATTTTGCTCACACAATCAACTTAATGGTTCAGATATTTTTTTTAAATGACAGGGGCATGCAGGAGATGCTGTCTGTGGCCCAAAATATTTTGGGACATTTTCGACATTCAACAACTGCATACAGAAGATTGCAGCACATGCAATAACAGTTCACTTGCCTTGCCACCAACTAAAGCAAGTAGTAAGAAGGTGGAATTCCTCCCTTTATATGCATCAGCAGATGGAGGAACGGCAAAAATCCATCCAAAACTACACAACAAGCCATGACATGACAGGAGATGGCGCCTGGGGCTGGGGAAGGGGATACAGGTCAGCACCTTATACCCTCTGCTGGGCTTCACCACCGGGTACTATGGAGCCTGTAATAAATGGATTTTAGTAAATCTGACCTGTGCTCCTTGCCCTGGTGGATATAGTGGGGTCCCTGCACGGTCACAGTGTCCACGCCAGCAGCACGGTCCATCTCCTGGGACCGCGCCGGATCGCGATTTTGGCGGTTCCCACCTGGGGGACCCTTTTACCTCCTCCCTGTAAGTGCGGCCACGCGATCCAGGAGAGCAGCAGCGGTGATGTGTGCCTGATGAGACCGGAGTGCCTCCGCTGTAAGTACCCGGCAACCATGGTGTGGACGTATACAGCTCCGCTGGGGGAGGTGATAGAGCCGCAGCACGATATGTCAGTATGACATATAGCATCTAGTGCCTATGCTGCAGCCCTTGAAGTCTTCTTTCTACTCAGAAAAGCTCTTTTCAGGGCTGCCTAGCACAGCCCTCCCTGTTAGCTGCCTGCACTACAGGCACCAACTTACAAACTGTGCTCCAGTGCCTGGAGGCGGGGATATGGAGGAGGAGGTGCAGTGCATCTTGGGAACAGTCAAAGCTTTAGCTTGTTCGTGCCTCGGATCAAAATCCAACTCTACACCCCAATGTTATTCCCTGTGGAGTCCCAGTGTACCCCGCTGCAGAAAATGGGTTTTCCATCTCTAATTTATTCTAGTCAGAGAACGGTTTGTAATATATCATTCAGATGGGACTGCATATCGGGGGTCATTCCGAGTTGTTCGCTCGGTAAAAATCTTCGCATCGCAGCGATTTTCCGCTTAATGCGCATGCGCAATGTCCGCACTGCGACTGCGCCAAGTAAATTTGCTATGCAGTTAGGATTTTTACTCACGGCTTTTTCATCGTTCTGGCGATCGTAATGTGATTGACAGGAAATGAGTGTTACTGGGCGGAAACAGGCCGTTTTATGGGCGTGTGGGAAAAAACGCTACCGTTTCCGGAAAAAACGCAGGAGTGGCCGGAGAAACGGAGGAGTGTCTGGGCGAACGCTGGGTGTGTTTGTGACGTCAAACCAGGAACGACAAGCACTGAACTGATCGCAGATGCCGAGTAAGTCTGGAGCTACTCAGAAACTGCTACGAGGTGTGTAATCGCAATATTGCTAATACATCGTTAGCAATTTTAAGATGCTAAGATTCACTCCCAGTAGGCGGCGGCTTAGCATGAGCAAATCTGCTAAAATCCGCTTGCGAGCGAACAACTCGGAATGACCCCCATCAAACGGTGCACTGCATATGCCTTTGATGAGAAATTAAAGTAATGGAAAGTTGACAACAACTTGTATTGTCTTTAACCATTTTGTCTGTGGTAAACTCTCTTTACTAAAGTCTGAAATCACAATGCACAAATGGCTTCATACAGTATGTTTACCTTGAGCTCTAGGCTTCAGCACCACAAATGACCAGTGAACCATGTGGGTCATTACGACCCGATCGCTCGCTGCAGTTTATCGCAGCGCAGCGATCGGGTCGGATCTGCGCATGCGCTGGCACCGCAGTGCGCCGGCGCATGCTGGATGGCCGAAGACCATTGTTCCGTAACAATCGCCTCTTCCTGATTGACAGGCAAAGGCAGTTGCTGGGTGGGAGGGGGCTGGACGGTGGCATTAAGATGCCGTTTAGGGGGCACAGTCCGGCCAATGCAGGCGTGGCCGGACCATTGGGGGGGTGGGCCGCGGTGGCTGCGTGACGTCACACGCAGCCGCTGCAACCCGGGCAGTGAAGATGTTCTCCCGGCCAGCCGCAGGAGCTGCGCTGGCCGGGAGTTTTTCTTAATATGCAAAAGCATCGCCGCTGTGCAATGCTTTTGCATTTCTACGGGGGGAGATGGCACTGACATGCAGGGCGGACTAGCCCTGTGATGGGCTTCCCCCAGCATGTCTGTGTGCCTGATCGTAGCTGTGCTAAATTTAGCACAGCTACGATCAACTCGGAATGACCCCACATATAACAAGACATTGGCCCTCATTCCGAGTTGTTCGCTCGCAAGGCGATTTTAGCAGAGTTACACACGCTAAGCCGCCGCCTACTGGGAGTGAATCTTAGCTTCTTAAAATTGCGAACGATGTATTCGCAATATTGCGATTACAAACTACTTAGCAGTTTCAGAGTAGCTTCAGACTTACTCGGCATCTGCGATCAGTTCACTGCTTGGCGTTCCTGGTTTGACGTCATAAACACACCCAGCGTTCGCCCAGACACTCCTCCGTTTCTCCAGCCACTCCCGCGTTTTTTCCGGAAACGGTAGCATTTTTATCCACACGCCCATAAAACGCAGTGTTTCCGCCCAGTAACACCCATTTCCTGTCAATCACACTACGATCGCCGGAGCGAAGAAAAATCCGTGAGTAAAAAAACTATCTTCATAGCAAAATTACTTGGTGCAGTCGCAGTGCGAACATTGCGCATGCGCACTAAGCGGAAAAACGCTGCGATGCGAAGAAAATTACCGAGCGAACGACTCGGAATGAGGGCCATTACTCCTGACAGAAACTCTGGTCCAACCAGGGGGATTATTTACTAATATTCGTGTTTTTGCCGTTTTTAAGGGTGTTTGAACTCGAATGGTATCGGGTGCATTTTACTGCAACTTTTTGAATCCTGATACGGTCATTCACTAAGCTGGCGAGTTTTGCACAATCGTTTTTTCCGATGTTGATATGATTCGTAATGTCAGGCAGTGTTTTACGGGAGTGATGAGTAAAACACTGCCTGACAAAACACAAGAAATCCCAGCCGGATCTGTGAGATCCGTGCAGGGCTTCATTGTGTACCTTAAGAATGTGTTTTAATTGATTTTAAATCTGAAAAAAATTGCGTGGGGTCCCCCCTCCTAAGCATAACCAGCCTCGGGCTCTTTGAGCCGGTCCTGATTGAAAAAATATGGGGGAAAAATGACAGCGGTTCCCCCATATTTCATCAACCAGCACCGGGCTCTGCACCTGGTCCTGGTGCAAAAAATACGGGGGACAAAAAGAGTAGGGGTCCCCCGTATTTTTTGTACCAGCACCGGGCTCCACTAGCTGGACAGATAATGCCACAGCCGGGGGTCACTTTTATAAAGCGCCCTGCGGCTGTGGCATTAAATACCCAACTAGTCAACCCTGGCCGGGGTACCCTGGAGGAGTGGGGACCCCTTCAATCAAAGGGTCCCCCCCAGCCACCCAAGGGCCAGGGGTGAAGCCCGAGGCTGTCCCCCCCATCCAAGGGCTGCGGATGGGGGCTGATAGCCTTGTTGAGAATGTAAGAATATTGGTTTTTTGCAGAAGAACTACAAGTCCCAGCAAGCCTCCCCCGCAAGCCGGTACTTGGAGAACCACAAGCACCAGCATGCAGGGGGGAAACAGGCCCGCTGGTACCTGTAGTTCTACTGCCAAAAAAATACCCCCAAAAAAACAGGACACACACACACCGTGAAAGTACAACTTTATTACATTCATTCCGACACACACATACTTACCTATGTTGACACGCCGACTCTGGCCACGTCTTCGTCTGTTGGCGTCTCCAAGTCGAATCCGGGGTACCTGAAAATATAATTATACTCACCTAAAGCCAGTGTGTTCTGTTCTTTTTTTTGTAATCCACGTACTTGGCAAAAAAAAAAAAAAAACAGAAACCCGACCACGCACTGGAAGGGGCCCCATGTTTACACATGGGACCCCTTTCCCCGACTGCCAGGACCCCCCCTGACTACTGTCAAAGAGGGTCCTTTCAGCCAATCAGGGAGCGCCACGTCGTGGCACTCTCCTGATTGGCTGTGTGCTCCTGTGGTGTCTGTCAGGCAGCACACGGCACAGATACAATGTAGCGCCTATGCGCTCCATTGTAGCCAATGGTGGGAACTTTGCGGTCAGCGGTTGACCGAAAGTAACCTCACCGCTGACCGCAAAGTTCCCACCATTGGCTACAATGGAGCGCATAGGCGCTACATTGTATCTGTGCCGTGTGCTGCCTGACAGACACTACAGGAGCACACAGCCAATCAGGAGAGTACCACGACGTGGCGCTCCCTGATTGGCTGAAGGGACCCTCTTTGACAGGAGTCAGGGGGGGTCCTGGCAGTCAGGGAAAGGGGTCCCATGTGTAAACATGGGGCCCCTTTCAGTGCGTGGTCGGGTTTCCGTTTTATTATTTTGCCAAGTATGTGGATTATATAAAGAACAGAAGGTACACTGGATTATGTGAGTATAATTTTTTTCACAAGTACCCCCCTAGGATTTTACATGGAGAAGAGGACCGAGCCTTGTGGGAACATAGGTAAGTATGTGTGTATGTTGGTGTGCATGTATGTAATAAAGTTGTACTGTCACGGTGTGTGTGTGTCCAGTTTTTATTGGGGTATTTATTTAGTAGTAGTACTACAGGTACCAGCGGGCCCAGTTTTCCACCGCATGCTGGTACTTGTGGTTCTCCAAGTACCAGCTTGCGGGGGAGGCTTGCTGGGACTTGTAGTACTGCTACTAAAAACAATATTCACAATTTCTCACAAGGCTATCAGCCCCCCATCCGCGGCCCTTGGATGGGGGGGACAGCCTCGGGTTTCACCCCTTGCCCTTGGGTGGATGGAGGGGGGGACCCCTTGATTGAAGGGGTCCCTACTCCTCCAGGGTACCCCAGCCAGGGGTGACTAGTTGGGGTTTTAATGGCATGGCCGCAGGGACCGATATCAAAGTGTCCCCCGGCTGTGGCATTATCTCCCCAGCTAGTGGAACCCGGTGCTGGTTTCAAAAATACGGGGGACCCCTACGCTTTTTGTCCCTCGTATTTTTGGAACCAGGACCAGGCGCAGAGCCCGGTGCTGGTTGATTAAATATGGGGGAACCCCTGTCATTTTCCCCCCCATATTTTTACAACCAGGACCGGCTCAAAGAGCCCGAGGCTGGTTATGCTTAGGAGGGGGGACCCCACGCAATTTTTTTTTCAGATTTTACACTAAACAGACCCTTTCCCATAGATAACCATGCACAGATCTCACTGATCCGTGCATGGTTATCCAAACTCGACTGGAAAAAGCAGGTCTATTTTATTGCTGCTTTTTTTAACGAATCGAAAAAAAACAGACCCGCACTTGAGCACTCAGAAACTAACACCCAAATACGAATGAATAGTGAATGCCCGTATTCTATGAAATAACAGCCGCGTTTGACCGATGGTCTATTCATTCGTATTTCTGAACGTTGTCATTCAAACCATTACGAATAGTCCAAACACTGCCGAGATTGGTGCTTAGTGAATTCCCGGATTGGGACTTAGAAAAAAAAACACAAATCGGACAAACTCGGATTCTTAGTAAATACTGGCCCAGGTCTACGTGTGAGAGACTAGATTAGTCCAGATACTTTGGTTCTAGTTTTGATAAACCTGCTCTAGCGATCGATGATACTATTCTAAAGTTTGTAAAATACAGTAGTTAACTGCTTGTCCCACAACACAGTAGCTCTGCTGATAACTTTTAGAAGGGTGTGAGAAAAGTGTATCCAGGGAGCATACAGATTATCCTTCCTTTCTGCCTAGCCCAGGACATATAGCAGAGGACCTGCTGCAACTGTCATTTTAATAGTTTTTCTCAGAGTTTTATTTGAGAAATCAACAGTTTATCACACAATAATGCATTAAGAGCTGCATCAAAAACTGGGAGAAGAGAATTGGCATATCAAGCAAGCCTATGAGAATATAAGAATCCTCAGCGCCATATAATATTATTTTATAAGTGTAGACCTGAATGCCTGTTTAGAATTTCATGCACCTCAGATTGTGAATGCAAAGCCCAGTGTGAGGACAGAGTATAGGTTAGGCAGAAGTGTCCTGGCAGCTAGAGCCACCCCTGCGACCGGGTATTAGGATTCCCATTCAGTAGTGTGGGGATTATTAGGAAGGGAAAGTGTTAGTGACATTGGCCAGCAGTCACAATTTTATAGTATGCAAATTATAGATGTTTTTTCAGTGCTGATTGGTTGCCATGAGCAACTTCTCAACTGGCTCACTTCTCCACTCTTACCACTGCTTAGTAAATGTCCCCCATTATCTCTTATTCGGAGAATGGGTTTCTAATGTTTTTGTCAACTACAGGCAATATCAGGGAACTCTGTGTATACAGTATGCCTGAACTGACATTCCTGTGAGGATTTGTTTATTTATTTTAGTGGCGACATCAGTCTTGAACATTAGTTAACCTCAGAAAATGGTTTATTATGATTGGAGTCCATTTTTACCTCAGAGTCTGAGGGATTATTATTTCCTCACAACTACTGTACTACGTGAGGATAATTATGATGATAACACAGTTACAAACCTTTCTGTGTGCTTTTTTTTTGTATATTCATGTCTGCTACAGTCAGAGGCGAAATATGCAGTATATCTGTCACAGAAACCAGAGCTGCATTTTCTATCACCGGTCTCTGACAGAAAGCTCCTCAGTGCCCAATGTGACTTTAAAGACATAGCTGTCCCTATCCCTTCCTTAGACTCTGCATCTACCACAAAGGAGGGACTTGAGGATTAAGCAATATGGGAAGGACCATCAATGGGTTTGTCATGAGAGTACCCTTTAATCATATTTCGGGTCTCACCTTGCTGCTAGCTCCGGGCAGTACTGTTCTGTCAGCTCCAGACAGGTTAGGTTTGCCTGCTACGGGCAGTTTCAGTGAGTGATAAAATAGATTGACCTGAACAGGCATCCCTGTGAAGTCCATATTATTTGTATTTATTTAGTTATATTTGATAGCAACACACTTACCATAATATGGAGAAAGACCTGAATGATTAGCTCAGAGTGGTACCTCAGAATGTGAATTGGCCATGAGGTATTATTTCTGAAGGATTTCTCATTCCCTCCGATAAATATTGTGTCTCACATGAGGGAGTAGTGGACACTGATATAACCTTTAGCAAGGTTTTTATCTCCATTTTTGTAATATATGTGGAAAGAACAAGGTGGGTCATTCTGAGTTGATCGCACGTAGCAACTTTTTGCTACTCGCACGATCAACTAGATGCCGCCTATGGGGGAGTGTATTTTAGCATAGCAAGGCTGCAATCGCTTGTGCAGTCCTGCAATGCTAAAAAAGTTTTGTGCAGAACAAGACCAGCCCTGCAGCTACTTACCCTGTGCGATGGATCCAGCGATGAAGGTCCTGGAATTGATGTCAAACAACCGCCCTCCAAATGCCTGGACACGCCTGCGTTCAGATCTCCATGCTTGGAAAACAGTGATTATCCGCCCTGGAATGTCTCCCCGCTGTCATTCTTCTTGTGATCGCACTAGCGATCACTTTCTTCTTTCTTCTGGTAATTGTCCGCGATGGCTGTCGCTGGGCAATGACATGCATGCGTATTGCGGGCACCGTGCATGTCCAACCCATTCACACTGCAGCGATTAACCGCAGCGTGTGAATGGGCCGGAATGACCCCCAATATGTCAGCCAGAGAGACTGTGTCCTCATCCTTCAGCGCTGAAGAAAAATCTGATTCGGTGAGTGTTAGCCCCGCCCAGTTGCCAGTGTGCATGTGACCTGTGCACAACGTAGCCTGCTGGGCAAGTGCAACTTCACTGTTAGTGTCGGCAGGTTAGTGATTTAAAAATTTCACTTCCCTGCCTTCCAGCGGAAAATCAGGATGCTTACTACATAACCCATCTGCTGTTGCTAGGTGGCAATCCTCCTGACGAACAAAAAATATTTATGCTGCTTATATAATAGATGTGCTGACTGAATGAATTGGTGTGGGCTATTCATGTGTATACTGTATAGTTTGTAATAGCATTCTAGAAAAGTAAATATTGTATGATGAATTCTAACTATTTTGTGTTATTCTATGAGTTGAAAGAGCTGAAAAAGGAAAAGTGTGGTTTTGCTTAGAATCAATCTAGGAACAGAGCAGTTTACAGAAATAGTGAGTGTATAATAACAGGTTAAAAATGTACTGTTCACCCTCTTACAATCCAGAGGATGGACTAGTTAATTAACACTAAGGCAACTTTTGATCCTCTTCAAACCAGTGACATCCAGTGGGGAGTGGCAGGTGAGGCAGAGCCTTTTCAGTCTTACTAATGTACGTGCCAAAGTGTTGACTATATAAAGTATATGAAAATTAAAAAAATATATCTTCTTCTTTGTATTATTCTAATCATTTTTATTGTCAAAACTCCGGATTAAAAAGTCTATGGGAAGTGTTGCAGCGCATCCCCTGCCTATCTTTTCCACACATCCAGTATCAAAATACAACACAATTTCAGCAATATATACTGCTACACCTATGTGTAATGCCCACATGAACCCTTTGGCTCATATATTGTGTGTAAATCTGTCTCTGGTACTAGCCTGTGCCTCCTGAGCCATTTACCTCGGCTCACATCCCTGATATAAACACTGTTATATCAACTGAGCGTCCTTTCTTAAAGGCTTCTGAAGAAGTTTTGAGATGCACAAAACCCTTGTAATTATCTGCCAGCTTGGAGCACTTGTGTGCTGCATACAGTATCTCTCTTTGGATACATGCTAGCTGGCCGAAAAAGAGCCATGAAACTTGTTTCCTATGGTCACAGAAGTTGTGGCATTAGCTGCTACTTCCAGGGCCTTGACTAGGTGTGTGCAGAAGGTGCTTTGCCCACAGTGCATTAATCCCTCATGTGCTGCACCCCCACTGCCCATCCCTTCTCTTGACCTGTAGTGCAGTGTACAGGTGGAGTGAGATCTGGATCAGGAGCTGGCAGCAGTGCAGGCAGAAGGGAGAAATCATGTAAGTGCCTAAAAACTACACTACTCTACACTATATTACACTATACTATACTACACTACAATACACTACACTATATTACACTACACTACACTACACCCTAAGGGTGGGGGGGTGTAAGGTGCTCTATTTGACCCAGTGTGTATAAGGGAGTCTACATGGTGTAATGTGTATAAAGTGCTCTATCTGGCATAATGTTTATAAGGTGCACTATATGGATTAATGTGTATAAGGGGTCTACCTGGTGTAATGTGTATAATTTGCTGTACTTGGTATAACGTGTACATGGGGATCTACCTGGCATAACGTGTATATGGGAATTACATGGCGTGACATGTATAAAGGGATCTACCTGGTGTGTCATGTATATAAGGGGCTTTACCTGCTATAATGTGTAAGGGGCTCTACTTGGCATAATGTGTATAAGGCAATCTACCTAGTATAATATGTGTAAGGGGATCTACTTGGCGTAATGTGTTGTCGAAGTCAAAAATATTACATAAAAATAATATACAAACTACACACATATAAGACGCTGTACTTGCAAATACGCACAGCGAGCACAGCCATATATGGTAACACACGCATTTACACGGACATGCCACAGAGATGAATTTGACACTTATTTCATACAGTACATAATTGTGGTGGTATCAAGCGCCAGACATAATGATGATTTAAAATTATATATAATGAAGTAATGTCATGTATGTGTATTATTTGAACGAAACAAGATAGACCGGTCATGTTTACTATTGAAGCAACCAGATTGATGTGTAGATTCATTTGATGCTTGTTGTGAAGTTGTGGGACATTGCAGCGGATAATTATGATTTAATGTATAAAAGCTAAAATCACTTTTATTAGAACAATAGATATTCCAAACAGGTGGTGGACAGGAAACTCATGCCAGCCCTTTGGATGTCTTCAAGGCTGAACCTGATTAGCACATACAAAGAAACTAGTGACTCATCATGAATGAGAGAGAGTCCCCTCCCCCAAACTAGATAACACATTGCTGATCACACAGGAAGGCAGTTCCTGTTTTGGTCTCAGAGGAAGATGGAGTCCCAGCATTACTTTACACAGAGAGAGAGAGTGATATGGAAAGACGAATTTATATAACTTAAGGATAATGGTATTGTATGCTGGCATGTAACTGTAACTGTATGTAACTGTATGTGACTTTATGTTTTAACTGCTTACTGTGTGAGTGTAACCATGTAACACTAACTATAGGTATACTGTACTTTGTAATATATTGAATCCATATCCTTTTTATAACAAATATATACATCAATGAGCTTTGGAACTCAGATAATGTGTGGGTGTATTGTTTTTCTCTTATGGGATGCAGTGTTTTGCTATGTATAGTGCACATTCATGGCACATGGTAATACAATGTGCAGGCGTTTACAATATATATTAGAGCGGGCATTTTAAATATTTGTGAGAAAGCAGTTTGGCATTCACAGTGTGTAAGGCACTCTACCTGGCATAATGTGTGTAAGGGGCTCTTCTGTGGTGTAATGTGTGTGAGTGGCACTACCTTGGAGATGACCACAGGAGGCACAGAGATTGCAGAAGCATACTGTTTTTATATTATGAGATGATTATGTGAGGTAGTCTACAGTAAGCCCTAACTTCCTTTATTGATACCTGATATTTTCAGCAGGTTTTAAATAGAGATGAGCGCCTGAAATTTTTCGGGTTTTGTGTTTTGGTTTTGGGTTCGGTTCCGCGGCCGTGTTTTGGGTTCGAACGCGTTTTGGCAAAACCTCACCGAATTTTTTTTGTCGGATTCGGGTGTGTTTTGGATTCGGGTGTTTTTTTAAAAAAACACTAAAAAACAGCTTAAATCATAGAATTTGGGGGTCATTTTGATCCCAAAGTATTATTAACCTCAAAAACCATAATTTACACTCATTTTCAGTCTATTCTGAATACCTCACACCTCACAATATTATTTTTAGTCCTAAAATTTGCACCGAGGTCGCTGTGTGAGTAAGATAAGCGACCCTAGTGGCCGACACAAACACCGGGCCCATCTAGGAGTGGCACTGCAGTGTCACGCAGGATGTCCCTTCCAAAAAACCCTCCCCAAACAGCACATGATGCAAAGAAAAAAAGAGGCGCAATGAGGTAGCTGTGTGAGTAAGATTAGCGACCCTAGTGGCCGACACAAACACCGGGCCCATCTAGGAGTGGCACTGCAGTGTCACGCAGGATTGCCCTTCCAAAAAACCCTCCCCAAACAGCACATGACGCAAAGAAAAAAAGAGGCGCAATGAGGTAGCTGTGTGAGTAAGATTAGCGACCCTAGTGGCCGACACAAACACCGGGCCCATCTAGGAGTGGCACTGCAGTGTCACGCAGGATGTCCCTTCCAAAAAACCCTCCCCAAACAGCACATGACGCAAAGAAAAAAAGAGGCGCAATGAGGTAGCTGTGTGAGTAAGATTAGCGACCCTAGTGGCCGACACAAACACCGGGCCCATCTAGGAGTGGCACTGCAGTGTCACGCAGGATGTCCCTTCCAAAAAACCCTCCCCAAACAGCACATGACGCAAAGAAAAAAAGAGGCGCAATGAGGTAGCTGACTGTGTGAGTAAGATTAGCGACCCTAGTGGCCGACACAAACACCGGGCCCATCTAGGAGTGGCACTGCAGTGTCACGCAGGATGTCCCTTCCAAAAAACCCTCCCCAATCAGCACATGATGCAAAGAAAAAGAAAAGAAAAAAGAGGTGCAAGATGGAATTGTCCTTGGGCCCTCCCACCCACCCTTATGTTGTATAAACAAAACAGGACATGCACACTTTAACCAACCCATCATTTCAGTGACAGGGTCTGCCACACGACTGTGACTGATATGACGGGTTGGTTTGGACCCCCCCCAAAAAAGAAGCAATTAATCTCTCCTTGCACAAACTGGCTCTACAGAGGCAAGATGTCCACCTCATCTTCACCCTCCGATATATCACCGTGTACATCCCCCTCCTCACAGATTATCAATTCGTCCCCACTGGAATCCACCATCTCAGCTCCCTGTGTACTTTGTGGAGGCAATTGCTGCTGGTCAATGTCTCCGCGGAGGAATTGATTATAATTCATTTTAATGAACATCATCTTCTCCACATTTTCTGGATGTAACCTCGTACGCCGATTGCTGACAAGGTGAGCGGCGGCACTAAACACTCTTTCGGAGTACACACTTGTGGGAGGGCAACTTAGGTAGAATAAAGCCAGTTTGTGCAAGGGCCTCCAAATTGCCTCTTTTTCCTGCCAGTATAAGTACGGACTGTGTGACGTGCTTACTTGGATGCGGTCACTCATATAATCCTCCACCATTCTATCAATGTTGAGAGAATCATATGCAGTGACAGTAGACGACATGTCCGTAATCGTTGTCAGGTCCTTCAGTCCGGACCAGATGTCAGCATCAGCAGTCGCTCCAGACTGCCCTGCATCACCGCCAGCGGGTGGGCTCGGAATTCTGAGCCTTTTCCTCGCACCCCCAGTTGCGGGAGAATGTGAAGGAGGAGATGTTGACAGGTCGCGTTCCGCTTGACTTGACAATTTTGTCACCAGCAGGTCTTTCAACCCCAGCAGACTTGTGTCTGCCGGAAAGAGAGATCCAAGGTAGGCTTTAAATCTAGGATCGAGCACGGTGGCCAAAATGTAGTGCTCTGATTTCAACAGATTGACCACCCGTGAATCCTTGTTAAGCGAATTAAGGGCTGCATCCACAAGTCCCACATGCCTAGCGGAATCGCTCCCTTTTAGCTCCTTCTTCAATGCCTCCAGCTTCTTCTGCAAAAGCCTGATGAGGGGAATGACCTGACTCAGGCTGGCAGTGTCTGAACTGACTTCACGTGTGGCAAGTTCAAAGGGCATCAGAACCTTGCACAACGTTGAAATCATTCTCCACTGCACTTGAGACAGGTGCATTCCACCTCCTATATCGTGCTCAATTGTATAGGCTTGAATGGCCTTTTGCTGCTCCTCCAACCTCTGAAGCATATAGAGGGTTGAATTCCACCTCGTTACCACTTCTTGCTTCAGATGATGGCAGGGCAGGTTCAGTAGTTTTTGGTGGTGCTCCAGTCTTCTGTACGTGGTGCCTGTACGCCGAAAGTGTCCCGCAATTTTTCTGCCCACCGACAGCATCTCTTGCACGCCCCTGTCGTTTTTTAAAAAATTCTGCACCACCAAATTCAAGGTATGTGCAAAACATGGGACGTGCTGGAATTTGCCCATATTTAATGCACACACAATATTGCTGGCGTTGTCCGATGCCACAAATCCACAGGAGAGTCCAATTGGGGTAAGCCATTCCGCGATGATCTTCCTCAGTTGCCGTAAGAGGTTTTTAGCTGTGTGCGTATTCTGGAAAGCGGTGATACAAAGCGTAGCCTGCCTAGGAAAGAGTTGGCGTTTGCGAGATGCTGCTACTGGTGCCGCCGCTGCTGTTCTTGCGGCGGGAGTCCATACATCTACCCAGTGGGCTGTCACAGTCATATAGTCCTGACCCTGCCCTGCTCCACTTGTCCACATGTCCGTGGTTAAGTGGACATTGGGTACAACTGCATTTTTTAGGACACTGGTGAGTCTTTTTCTGACGTCCGTGTACATTCTCGGTATCGCCTGCCTAGAGAAGTGGAACCTAGATGGTATTTGGTAACGGGGGCACACTGCCTCAATAAATTGTCTAGTTCCCTGTGAACTAACGGCGGATACCGGACGCACGTCTAACACCAACATAGTTGTCAAGGCCTCAGTTATCCGCTTTGCAGTAGGATGACTGCTGTGATATTTCATCTTCCTCGCAAAGGACTGTTGAACAGTCAATTGCTTACTGGAAGTAGTACAAGTGGGCTTACGACTTCCCCTCTGGGATGACCATCGACTCCCAGCGGCAACAACTGCAGCGCCAGCAGCAGTAGGCGTTACACGCAAGGATGCATCGGAGGAATCCCAGGCAGGAGAGGACTCGTCAGAATTGCCAGTGACATGGCCTGCAGGACTATTGGCATTCCTGGGGAAGGAGGAAATTGACACTGAGGGAGTTGGTGGGGTGGTTTGCGTGAGCTTGGTTACAAGAGGAAGGGATTTACTGGTCAGTGGACTGCTTCCGCTGTCACCCAAAGTTTTTGAACTTGTCACTGACTTATTATGAATGCGCTGCAGGTGACGTATAAGGGAGGATGTTCCGAGGTGGTTAACATCCTTACCCCTACTTATTACAGCTTGACAAAGGGAACACACGGCTTGACACCTGTTGTCCGCATTTCTGGTGAAATACCTCCACACCGAAGAGCTGATTTTTTTGGTATTTTCACCTGGCATGTCAACGGCCATATTCCTCCCACGGACAACAGGTGTCTCCCCGGGTGCCTGACTTAAACAAACCACCTCACCATCAGAATCCTCCTGGTCAATTTCCTCCCCAGCGCCAGCAACACCCATATCCTCCTCATCCTGGTGTACTTCAACACTGACATCTTCAATCTGACTATCAGGAACTGGACTGCGGGTGCTCCTTCCAGCACTTGCAGGGGGCGTGCAAATGGTGGAAGGCGCATGCTCTTCACGTCCAGTGTTGGGAAGGTCAGGCATCGCAACCGACACAATTGGACTCTCCTTGTGGATTTGGGATTTCGAAGAATGCACAGTTCTTTGCTGTGCTGCTTTTGCCAGCTTGAGTCTTTTCATTTTTCTAGCGAGAGGCTGAGTGCTTCCATCCTCATGTGAAGCTGAACCACTAGCCATGAACATAGGCCAGGGCCTCAGCCGTTCCTTGCCACTCCGTGTGGTAAATGGCATATTGGCAAGTTTACGCTTCTCCTCCGACAATTTTATTTTAGGTTTTGGAGTCCTTTTTTTACTGATATTTGGTGTTTTGGATTTGACATGCTCTGTACTATGACATTGGGCATCGGCCTTGGCAGACGACGTTGCTGGCATTTCATCGTCTCGGCCATGACTAGTGGCAGCAGCTTCAGCACGAGGTGGAAGTGGATCTTGATCTTTCCCTAATTTTGGAACCTCAACATTTTTGTTCTCCATATTTTAATAGGCACAACTAAAAGGCACCTCAGGTAAACAATGGAGATGGATGGATTGGATACTAGTATACAATTATGGACGGGCTGCCGAGTGCCGACACAGAGGTAGCCACAGCCGTGAACTACCGCACTGTACTGTGTCTGCTGCTAATATATAGACTGGTTGATAAAGAGATAGTATACTCGTAACTAGTATGTATGTATAAAGAAAGAAAAAAAAACCACGGTTAGGTGGTATATACAATTATGGACGGGCTGCCGAGTGCCGACACAGAGGTAGCCACAGCCGTGAACTACCGCACTGTACTGTGTCTGCTGCTAATATAGACTGGTTGATAAAGAGATAGTATACTCGTAACTAGTATGTATGTATAAAGAAAGAAAAAAAAAACACGGTTAGGTGGTATATACAATTATGGACGGGCTGCCGAGTGCCGACACAGAGGTAGCCACAGCCGTGAACTACCGCACTGTACTGTGTCTACTGCTAATATAGACTGGTTGATAAAGAGATAGTATACTCGTAACTAGTATGACTATAAAGAAAGAAAAAAAAACCACGGTTAGGTGGTATATACAATTATGGACGGGCTGCCGAGTGCCGACACAGAGGTAGCCACAGCCGTGAACTACCGCACTGTACTGTGTCTGCTGCTAATATATAGACTGGTTGATAAAGAGATAGTATACTCGTAACTAGTATGTATGTATAAAGAAAGAAAAAAAAACCACGGTTAGGTGGTATATACAATTATGGACGGGCTGCCGAGTGCCAACACAGAGGTAGCCACAGCCGTGAACTACCGCACTGTACTGTGTCTGCTGCTAATATAGACTGGTTGATAAAGAGATAGTATACTCGTAACTAGTATGTATGTATAAAGAAAGAAAAAAAAACCACGGTTAGGTGGTATATACAATTATGGATGGGCTGCCGAGTGCCGACACAGAGGTAGCCACAGCCGTGAACTACCGCACTGTACTGTGTCTGCTGCTAATATATAGACTGGTTGATAAAGAGATAGTATACTCGTAACTAGTATGTATGTATAAAGAAAGAAAAAAAAACCACGGTTAGGTGGTATATACAATTATGGACGGGCTGCCGAGTGCCGACACAGAGGTAGCCACAGCCGTGAACTACCGCACTGTACTGTGTCTGCTGCTAATATAGACTGGTTGATAAAGAGATAGTATACTCGTAACTAGTATGTATGTATAAAGAAAGAAAAAAAACCACGGTTAGGTGGTATATACAATTATGGACGGGCTGCCGAGTGCCGACACAGAGGTAGCCACAGCCGTGAACTACCGCACTGTACTGTGTCTGCTGCTAATATAGACTGGTTGATAAAGAGATAGTATACTCGTAACTAGTATGACTATAAAGAAAGAAAAAAAAACCACGGTTAGGTGGTATATACAATTATGGACGGGCTGCCGAGTGCCGACACAGAGGTAGCCACAGCCGTGAACTACCGCACTGTACTGTGTCTGCTGCTAATATATAGACTGGTTGATAAAGAGATAGTATACTCGTAACTAGTATGTATGTATAAAGAAAGAAAAAAAAACCACGGTTAGGTGGTATATACAATTATGGACGGGCTGCCGAGTGCCGACACAGAGGTAGCCACAGCCGTGAACTACCGCACTGTACTGTGTCTGCTGCTAATATAGACTGGTTGATAAAGAGATAGTATACTACTAATATTATATATACTGGTGGTCAGGTCACTGGTCACTAGTCACACTGGCAGTGGCACTCCTGCAGCAAAAGTGTGCACTGTTTAATTTTAATATAATATTATGTACTCCTGGCTCCTGCTATAACCTATAACTGGCACTGCAGTAGTGCTCCCCAGTCTCCCCCACAATTATAAGCTGTGTGAGCTGAGCAGTCAGACAGATATATAATATATATAGATGATGCAGCACACTGGCCTGAGCCTGAGCAGTGCACACAGATATGGTATGTGACTGACTGAGTCACTGTGTGTATCGCTTTTTTCAGGCAGAGAACGGATATATTAAATAAACTGCACTGTGTGTCTGGTGGTCACTCACTATATAATATATTATGTACTCCTGGCTCCTGCTATAACCTATAACTGGCACTGCAGTAGTGCTCCCCAGTCTCCCCCACAATTATAAGCTGTGTGAGCTGAGCAGTCAGACAGATATATATAATATTATATATAGATAGATAATAGATGATGCAGCACACTGGCCTGAGCCTGAGCAGTGCACACAGATATGGTATGTGACTGAGTCACTGTGTGCTGTGTATCGCTTTTTTCAGGCAGAGAACGGATTATAAAGTAAACTGCACTGTCCTCACTAGTAAACTCTCTCCACTCAGTCTCTACACTTCTACAGTAACAGTACTCCTCCTAGTCAGCTCCAGTAAATCTCTCTCAGTCTCTTATAATCTAAATGGAGAGGACGCCAGCCACGTCCTCTCCCTATCAATCTCAATGCACGTGTGAAAATGGCGGCGACGCGCGGCTCCTTATATAGAATCCGAGTCTCGCGATAGAATCCGAGCCTCGCGAGAATCCGACAGCGTCATGATGACGTTCGGGCGCGCTCGGGTTAACCGAGCAAGGCGGGAAGATCCGAGTCGCTCGGACCCGTGAAAAAAAACATGAAGTTCTGGCGGGTTCGGATTCAGAGAAACCGAACCCGCTCATCTCTAGTTTTAAAGTGACCAATTGTGTTCAATGAAAAGGGTAAGATAGGAGGGTGTAACGTTTTGTTGCATTTCATAATGACCATAAATATTTCTGTTTCACATGCTATTAAAAATTTGGCTGAGCAGAGTGCAGTTGACAGCAAGTTTTTGGATAGATAATCTATTAAAGTGAGAAAATAAAATCTGATTGTTAATTTTTATAACAGGGGCAATAAGAAATTGCATAGGAAAATTGGCTATGTCATGGCTAGCAAATGTAATATTGCACACTATGCACATTTCTGGACATGTTAGTTCAGTCACAAACACAGTGAACTATCTTCTTAGCCACAGTGGCTATTTGGGATCACTTCTGGTATCCGTGGTCTGCGGAACCTGTTAGTAAAGTCAGAAAATGACGAAACAAAAAATCTATATACTGCAGTAGTTATCTCCCAATGGATAATAATTATTGGAGGTCATGGTTGTTTGAAGCTTTTCCACACTGCTATATCAGGCCACTTGCTCAACAACAGATGTGAGATTCTACAGTAGGTATCAATGTAATAAATCACACATCTGTAGTATCTATTGCACCTGGGAACAGCTACTGTATACATTGGTTACCTTAAATTTGTTTCATTGTTTGATTGGAAAGTGTCCTTTTGGAACAGTCTTGTAACACTGCAACATTTTCTCATTTGAAGCAGAAAGCAGATAGTAATTATAGATGAGCGGGTTTGTTTCCCTGAGAACCGAACCCCCCCGAACGTCACCACCCGAGCCCGGATCCGAGTCAGGCTCAGAAACCAGAACGAGGCAAAACATCATCATACCGCTGTCAGATTCTCGCAGGCTTTGGACTCCATATAAGGAGCTGCGCATCACCGCCATTTCCAATCCGGCATTGGAGAGTGTAAAGAGAGGACGTGTCTCCGTCCTCAGTGTCCTACATCAGTTCAGTGGTAGCGTCTTGTCTTATGCTGCATCAATCTAATCACAGTGGTTGTGTCCTCTGCTGCCATATGTCCAGTGCTGCTGTATAAGTCCAGTCCAGTGGTGCTGTCTTGTGTTGCATCAGTCCAGTGGTAGTGTCTTGTGCTGCATCAGTCCAGTCATAGTGGTGGTGTCCTCTGCTGCCATATATCCAGTGCTGATGTATAAGTCCAGTCCAGTGGTGCTGTATGTGCTGCATCAGTTCAGTGGTGGTGTATTGTGCTGCATCAGTCTAGTCATAGTGGTGGTGTCCTTTGCTGCCATATGTCCAGTGCTGCTGTATAAGTCCAGTCCATTGCAGTGGTGCTGTGTTATCCTGCATCAGTCCAGTGGTGGTGTCCCTGTGCTGCTGTATATTTCCAGTGGTACTGCTGTATATGTCCAGTGATACTGCCATATATGTCCAGCAGTACTGCCGTATAAGTCCAGTGGTACTGCCGTATAGTTCCAGTGATCCTGCCATATAATTCCAGTGGTACAGGCGTATAAATCCAGTGATCCTGCCAGATAATTCCAGTGGTACTGGTGCATAAGTCCAGTGGTACTGCCGTATAAGTCCAGTGGCACTGCCGTATAAGTCCAGTGGTACTGGTATATAAGTCCATTCCAGTGATACTGCCGTATCTGTCCAGTGATCCTGCCATATAATTCCAGTGGTACTGACGTATAAATCCAGTGATCCTGCCAGATAATTCCAGTGGTACTGGTGCATAAGTCCAGTGGTACTGCTGTATAAATCCAGTGGTACTGGTGTATTAGTCCATTCCAGTGATACTGCTGTATATGTCCAGTGATCCTGCCATATAATTCCAGTGGTACTGACGTATAAGTCCAGTCCAGTGATACTGCCTTATATGTTCAGTGGTACTGCCGTATAATTCCGGCGGTACTGCCGTATAATTCCAGTGATCCTGACGTATAATTCCACTGATATTGCCGTATAATTCCAGTGATCCTGAAATATAATTCCAGTGATACTGCCGTATAATTCCAATGATACTGCCGTATAAATCTAGTCCAGTGGTGCTGCCATATAAATTCATTGATGCTGTCCTGTGCTGTATGTTATTTACTCCAAATAAAGGGTTTATTAGTATGTAATCCAAATAATTTTCACGGGGTTTGCCCTGTGTGGTGTAGTGGTACGCTATCCTGTACTGCATATAGGCCCTCATTCTGAGTTGATCGCTCGCTGCCGTTTTTCGCAGTGCAGCAATCAGGTGAAAAATCAGCATTTATGTGAATGCGCATGGTACGCGGCGCATATGCGCTAAGTACTTTCACACAAAACTTTGCAGTTTTACAGAGGCTCAAGAGACGTTTTTCTGTCGCTCCAGTGTTCGTTGTATGATTGACAGAAAGTGGGTGTTTCTGGGCGGCAACTCAGCGTTTTCAGGGAGTGTGCTAAAAAACGCAGGTGTGCCAGGCAAAAGCGCAAGAGTGGCTGGAGAAAAGGGGAAGTGGCTGGCCGAACGCAGGGCGTGTTTTTGATGTCAAACCAGGAACTAAACAGATTGCAGTCATCGCAAGCTAGGAGTAAATCTTGAGCCACTCTGAAACTGCATGAAATTTTTTAGTAGCAGAACTGCTAATCTTTCGTTCGCACTTCTGCTAAGCTAAGATACACTCCCAGAGGGTGGCGGCCTACCGTGTGCAATGCTGCTAAAAGCAGCTAGCGAGCGATCAACTAGGAATAAGGGCCATTGTTATATAACTCCTGAAAAATAATGGAGAACAAAAATTTGGAGGATAAGATAGGGAATGATCAAGAACCACTTCCTCCTAGTGCTGAAGATGCTGCCACTAGTCATGACATAGATGATGAAATCCCATCAATGTCATCTGCCAAGGCTGATGCCCAATGTGATAATAGAGGGAATATAAAATCCAAAAAGCCAAAGTTCAGTAAAAAGACCCAAAAAGAGACATTGAAATGGTCTGAGGAGAAATGTAAACTTGCCAATATGCCATTTACAACATGGAGTGGCAAGAAACGGCTAAGTCCCTGGCCTATGTTCATGACTAGTGGTTCAGCTTCACATGACGATGGAAGCCCTCATCCTCCCTCTAGAAAAATGATAAGAGTTAAGCTGGAAAAAGTACAGCAAAGAACTGTGTGTTCTAAGATGGTATCACAAAATCCACAAGGAGAGTCCAAGTGTGTCGACGGTTGCAATGCCTGACCTTCCCAACACTGGACGGGAAGAGGTGGCTCCTTCCACCATTTGCACGCCCTCTGCAAGTGCTGGTAGGAGCACCCACAGTCCAGTTTCTGATATTCAAATTGAAGATCTTACTGTTGAAGTACACAAGGATGAGGATATGGGTGTTGCTGGCACTGACGAGGAAGTTGACGATGAGGATTCTGATGGGGGTGTGGTTTGTTTAAATCAGGCACCGGGGGAGACACCTGGTGTCCGTGGGATGAATAAACCCATTATGATGCCTGGGCAAACTACCAAAAAAGCCAACTCTTCAGTGTGGAATTATTTCTCCACAAATCTGGACAACAGGTGTCAAGCCGTGTGTTGCCTCTGTCAATCTGTAATAAGTAGGGGTAAGGACTTTAACCACCTAGTAACATCCACCCTTATACATCACCTGCAGCGCATTCATCAGGAGTCAAGTGAAACTTTGGTTAAGAGCGTAAGCAGTTCACTGACACCTAAATCTCTTCTTCCTCTTGTAACCAAGCTCCTGCAAGCCACACCACCAACTCCATCAACGTCAACTTCCTCCTCAGTCAGGAACATCAGTAGTCCTGACGGCCATGATACTTTCAAGACTGAGGAGTCCTCTCCTAACCGGGATTCCTCTGGAGGATCCTTGAGTGGTACGCCTACTGCTGCTGTTGCTGCCGCTGCTGTTGTTGCTGCTGGGAGTCGATCGTCATCCCAGAGGGTAGTCGGAAGACCACTTGTACTACTTCAACTAAGCAATTGACTGTCCAACGGTCCTTTGTGAGGAAGATGAAATATGCAAAGCGGATAACTGAGGCCTTGACAGCTATGTTGGTGTTAGATGTGTGTCCGGTATCCGCCATTAGTTCAGTGTGGGAGTTAGAGAATTGTTTGAGGTAGTGTGTCCCCGGTACCAAATCCCATCTAGGTTCCACTCCACTAGGCAGGCGATACCGAGAATGTACAGAGACGTCAGAAAAAGTGTCCTCAGTGTCCTAAAAAATGCAGATGTACCCACTGTCCACTTAACCATGGACATGTGGACAAGTGGAACAGGGCAGACTTAGGATTATATGACTGTGACAGCCCACTGGGTATTGCCTCCCACAGCAACAACAGCAGCAGCACCAGTAGCAGCACCTCGCAAACGCCATCTCATTCTACGCTATGTTTCACTGCTTTCCGTAAGAGACACACCGCTGATAACCTTTTACGAAAACTGAGGGACATCATAGCACAATGGCTTACCCCAATTAATTTCTCCTGGGGATTTGTGATATCGGACATCTCCACCAATATTGTGCGTGCATTACATCTGGGCAAATTCCAGCACATCCCATGTTTTGCACATACAATTAATTTGGTAGTGCAGAATTTTTTTTAAAATGACAGAGGCATGCATGAGGTGCTGTCAGTGGGGCTACTTTCGGAATACAGCCACCGTGTGCCAAAGACTGGAGCGCCATCAAACACTCCTGAACCTGCCCTGCCATAACCTAAAGCAAGAGGTGGTAATGAGGTGGAATTCAACACTCTAAATGCTACAGAGGATGGAGGAGCAGCAAAAGGCCATTCAAGCCTATACATCCACCTATGATATAGGCAAAGGAGGGGTAATGCACCTGACTCAAGCGCAGTGGAGAATGATTTTCGTCTTGTGCAAGGTTCTCCAACCCTTCGAACTTGCCACACGTAAAGTCAGTTCAGTCGCTGCCAGCTTGAGTCAGGTTAGTCCCCTCATCAGGCTTTTGCAGAAGCAGCTGGAGAAATTGGAGGAGCTAAAACAGAGCGATTCCACAAAGTATGTGGGACTTGTGTATGGAGCCCTTCATTCGTTTTGCCAGGATTCAAGGGTGGTCAATCTGTTGAAATCAGAGCGCTACATTTTGGCCACCATCCTCGATCCTTGGTTTAAAGCCTACTTTGTATCTCTCTTTCGCGCAGACACAAGTCTGCAAAGGTTCAAAGACCTGCTGGTGAGAAAAATGTCAACTCAAGCGGAACGTGACCCGTCTATAGCTCCTCCTTCATTTTCTCCCGCAACTGGGGCTTCGAGGAAAAGGATAAGATTTTCAAGCCCACCCGCTGGCGGTGATGCAGGACAGTCAGGAGCGATCGCTGACATCTGGTCCGGACAGAAGGACCTGGCAATGATTACTACCATGTCTACTGTCACTGCATATGATTCTGTCACCATTGAAAGAATGGTGGAGGATTATATGAGTGACAGCATCCAAGTAGGCATGTCAGACAGTCTGTACGTATACTGGCAGGAAAAAGGGGCAATTTGGATGCCCTTGCACAAACTGGCTTTATTTTACCTAAGTTGCCCCCCCTCCAGTGTGTACTCCGAAAGAGTGTTTAGTGCAGCCGGTAACCTTGGGGTTGATTTACTAAAGTCCCGATTTTGTCCGTTTTTTTTTTCTAAGTGTCAACATGAGAATTTACTAAACACAAATCTCGGCAGTGTTTGTCGTATTCGTAATGGTATTTCATGGCAGAAATCAGAAATACGAATGAATAGACCATCGGTCAAACACGGCTGTTTGTTCATACAACACGGGAATTTACTATTCATTCATATTTGGGTGTTTCTCTCTGACCGGTCAATTGCGGGTGTTTTTTTCCCGAATCATTAAAAAAAGCAGCAAAAAAATAGACCTGCTTTTTCCTGGCGAGTTTGGATAATCATGCACGGATCAGTGAGATATGTGCATTGTTTGTTATCTGTGGGAATGGGTCTGTTTAGCTTAAAAATGTTTAAAAAAATTTGCGTGGGGTCCCCCTCCTATGCATAACCAGCCTCGGGCTCTTTGAGTCGGTCCTGGTTGTAAACAGGGGGAAAAAATGCATAGGGTTTCCCCATAGTTAAACAACCAGCACCAGGGTCTGCGCCTTGTGCTGGTGCAAAAAATACGGGGACAAAAGACGTAGGGGTCCCCTCTATTTTTAACACCAGCACCGGTCTCCACTAGCCAGTGCGGGTCTGTTTTTTTTTAGATTCTTTAAAAAAGCAGCAATAAAATAGACCTGCTTTTTCCAGTCGAGTTTGGATAACCATGCACGGATCAGTGAGATCTGTGCATGGTTATCTATGGGAAAGGGTCTGTTTAGTGTAAAATCTGAAAAAAAAATTGCGTGGGGTCCCCCCTCCTAAGCATAACCAGCCTCGGGCTCTTTGAGCCGGTCCTGGTTGAAAAAATATGGGGGGGAAAATGACAGGGGTTCCCCCATATTTAATCAACCAGCACCGGGCTCTGCGCCTGGTCCTGGTTCCAAAAATACGGGGGACAAAAAGCGTAGGGGTCCCCCATATTTTTGAAACCAGCACCGGGCTCCACTAGCTGGGGAGATAATGCCACAGCCGGGGGACACTTTTATATTGGTCCCTGCGGCCCTGGCATTACATCCCCAACTAGTCACCCCTGGCTGGGGTACCCTGGCGGAGTGGGGACCCCTTAAATCAAGGGTTCCCTCCCCTTCAGCCACCCAAGGACCAGGGGTGAAGCCCAAGGCTGTCCCCCAAATCCGTGGGCAGTGGATGGGAGGCTGATAGCCTTTTGTGTAAAAAAAGAATATTGTTTTTTGTAGCAAAACTACAACAAGTCCCAGCAAGCCTCCCCGCAAGCTGGTACGGCCGGGATTCATTGTGTTATGTCAGGCAGTGTTTTACTAATCACTCCCGTAAAACACGGCCCGACAATACGAATCACATCGACATCGGAAAATATGAAACTAGAAAACTTGACAGCTTAGTAAATTACCGTAGATAGGGGGTAATTCTGAGTTGATCACAGCAGGAACTTTGTTAGCAGTTGGGCAAAACCACGTGCACTGCAGGGGAGGCAGATATAACATGTACAGAGAGAGTTAGATTTGGGTGGGTTATTTTGTTTCTGTGCAGGGTAAATACTGTCTGCTTTATTTTTACACTGCAATTTAGATTGCAGATTGAACACACCCCACCCAGATCTTACTCTCTCTGCACATGTTATATCTGCCTCCCCTGCAGTGCACATAGTTTTGCCCGACTGCTAACACAGTTCCTGCTGCGATCAACTCAGAATTACCCCCATAGATTCAAAAAGTTGCAGGAAAATGCGTCCAATAAAAAATTAGTTTAAACTGTACCCAAACCGACTCAAACACGAATATTAGTAAATAAGCCCCCTTGTCAGCGATCGGCGTAGGAGGTTACTTCCGCAAAATGTGGAGATGATGTTCATTAAAATGTATTATAAATTCCTCCAGGAAGACCTTTACCAGCAAATGCCTACAGAAAGTACACAGGGACCTGTGATGGTAGATTCCAGTGGGGACGAATTAATACTCTGTGTGGAGGATGTACACACTGAAAGGGGTGAGGAATTGGAGGATGAGGTCGACATCTTGCCTCTGTAGAGCCAGAAAAGGATTTACCAGTAGGCAACCAAAATCCTATTTTCTCTTACGTCCTAGAGGATGCTGCGGTCCACATTAGTACCATGGGGATGTACCAAAGCTCCCATAATGGGAGGGAGAGTGCGGAGGCTCCTGCAGAATTGATTGACTAAACTTCAGATCATCAGAGGCCAAAGTATAGAACTTGTAAAACTTTGCAAACGTGTTCGACCCAGACCAAGTTGCAGCTCGTCAAAGTTGCACTGCCGAGACACCCCGGGCAGCTGCCCAGGAAGACCCCACCTTACGAGTAGAGTGGGCCTTGACAGATTTTGGACATGGCAGTCCTGCCGTAGATTAAGCATGCTGGATAGTGAACCTAATCCAGCGAGAAATAGTCTGCTTAGAAGCAGGATACCCAATTTTTTTGGGATCATATAGGACAAACAGAGAGTCCGACTTTCTGTGGCGAGAAGTTCTCTTCACATATATCTTCAGAGCCCTTACAACGTCCAAGGACTTTGATGTAATTGAGGAGTCAGTTGCCACTGGCACCACAATAGTGTCCAGAGTTCAGCTCTATCTTAGTGGAAGATCAAGTAAGGGCCTTTGCAGGACAAAGCCCCCAACTCTGACACACGTCTAGCAGAAGCTAATGCCAACAAAGTGACAGCCTTCCACATGAGAAACTTGACCTCAACTTCCTGTAGAGGCTCAAACCAACCCGACTGGAGGAACTGCAACACCACGTTAAGTCCCCAAGGCGCCATAGGCGGTACAAAGGGAGGTTGGATGTGCAGAACTCCCTTCAAAAAAGTCTGAACCACAGGGAGGGCAGCCAATTGTTTCTAAAAGAAAATAGACAGGGCTGAAATCTGAACCTTCACAGATCCTATCCTCAGGCCCATATCCACACCTGCTTGAAGGAAGAGGAGAAAATGTCAGAGTTGAAACTCCACCGTAGGAAACTTCTTGGATTCACACCAAGAAACATATTTCTTCCAAATACGATGGTAATGTTTAGACATTACCCCTTTCCTAGCCTGTATCAGGGTAGGAATGACTTTCTTCGGAATACGCTCAACTTCCATGCCGTCAAACGAAGCCGCGGTAAGTCTTGATAGGCGAATGGCCCCTGTTGCAGCAGCCCTCCCGAAGAGGAAGAGGCCTCGGAACTTCTTGCAGTAGATTCAGAAGGTTCGCGTACCAATCCCTTCTTGGCCAGTCTGGGGCAATGAGGATCGCTTGAACCCTTGTTCTCCTTAAGAACTTTAGGATTCTTGGGATGAGTGGGAGTGGGGGAAACACGTACACTGACTGGAACACCACCCGGAGACACCACGGCGTCCACTGCCACCGCATGTGGGTCTCTCAACCTGGAACAATAATGCTGAAGTTTCTCGTTGAGACGAGAGGCCATCATGTCTATTTGGGGTAATCCCCAAAGGTCTGTTATTTCCTTGAACACCTCCGGATGGAGACCCCACTCACCTGGATGGAGATCGACTCTGCTGAAGAAGTCTGCTTCCCAGTTGTCTACTCCTGTAATGAAGATGGCTGACAGCACCAACGCGTGTTTTTCTATCCAGGGGAGTATTCTTGTCACCTCTGACATTGCCGCTCTGCTCTTCATTCCGTTTGTCGGTTTATGCAAGCCACTGTTGTAACGTTGTCCATCTGCACTTGAATGGCCCGATATCTTAGAAGAGGGGCCACCTGAAGAAGACCGTTGTAGACGGCTCTTAGTTCCAGGATGTTGATGGGCAGGCCGGCTTCCAGGCTTGACCACTGTCCTTGGAAGGTTACTACTTGAGTGACTGCTTCCCAGCCCCGACGACTCGCATCCGTGTTAGTAGGACCCAGTCCTGAATCCCGAACCTGCGGCCCTCCAGAAGGTGAGGTAATTGGAGCCACCAGAAGAGTGAAATCCTGGCCTTTGGCGACAGACATTTTCTCTGGTGCATGTGGAGATGAGATCCAGTTGGAAGGTCCGAGCATGGAACCTCCCATACTGGAGAGCCTCGTAAGAGGCCACCATCTTTCTCAATAGGCGAATGCATTGAAGAACCGACACCCAGGCTGGCTTCAGGACATCCCAGACCATAGCCTGTATCACCAACGCCTTTTCCTGTGGAAGAAACACCTTCTGCAAATTCCATATCCAGGATCATTCCCCATTCCCGTGCTTGCAGAGGACTTTGGCGTATCTGAAGCAGGCTTTTTGTTCCTGGGAACCTGCAGCTGCAGGTTTCTTGGACTTAACTCGATCTCCCGTAAAGAAGGTATTGGACGTTTGGGCCCTTCTAGGCTTGTTAGGCCAAAAGGACTGCGTTGCAGATGAAAAGAAGGATTGCTTCAGAGCAGGTGCTGCTGAGGGAAGAAACGGAGACTTATCTGCTGTAGCCGTCGATATCCACGCGTCTAGAGTTTCCCCAAAGAGTGCCTAACCTGTATTGGGTAGGGACTCCACACTTTTTCTGGATTCCGCGTCGACCGATCACTGGCACAGCCACAGTCCCCGACGAGCTGAAACAGACATGGAAGATATTCCCGCCAGAGGCAGAACTCCGGGAGGCAACGGAGTCATCTGCCGCCGGGCTCCTGCTCTGAAGGGGGGCACCTCTCCTCCCTTTCTGTGACACCATTGAACTAAGTTAAATGATAGCTGTCGCTGTCTTTTCAGTGGCCGACTTCCTCACTGGTCCCCGCACACTACAAATCACACCCTGTTTTATTGTACTGTAGATACATATTTTACAAGTATCACACCCAGGATTAGAAACCACTACCTGTTACACTGGAAGCAGACACCTTACTGATGAAGCTGTTTGCTCCTGTATAGGAAATATGAGAATTTTAACTATATGAAGATACTGCTCTGACAATTACACGTAACTTCATATAGTAAGCATTCTCATGCTTCCCCTACAGGAGCAAAATAACTCCATCAGTAAAGTGTCTGCTGTTAGTGTAACAGGTCATGGGTTCTAATCCTGGGTATGACTGCTAAGAAATGTGTGATTTAAAATAAAAGACAATTAAATGTATATATATAGTACAGTATATAATTTTCTTTCAGAACACTCCATACACACACACATTTTATATATATATATATATATATAAACACACACGCACACACACACATACATATATTTATCTTAATATAGGAAATAGGGGGGCACCAATATTTATCTTGCCTCCGGGCGACTGTGACGAAATTATGCCACTGATTCCCGCAGTCATGGAACCCAGGTCTTTCATGGATTCTACCATAAAACCTGCTGAATCATGTATATTGCGTAAATATAATGCAACATCATCCCTGTCCATCGTATCCAAATCCTCAAGTAAGGTAGCTGACCACTTTACTATTGCCTTTGCAATCCATGCGGTAGCAATAGTGGACGTAATATGGCCCGTGAAGCAGTGTACACTGGCCCTCATTCCGAGTTGATCGCTAGCTGCTTTCGGTCGCAGCGCGGTGATCAGGCTAAAAATCTGCATTTCTGCGCATGCGTACGGGCCGCAGTACGCACGCGCAAAGTACTTTCACACAAAACTATGCATTTTTACACAAGGTAGAGCGACGCTTTTCAGTCGCTCTGCTGATCGGTGAGTGATTGACAGGAAGTGGGTGTTTCTGGGTGGTAACTGATCGTTTTCCGGGAGTGTGCTAAAAAACGCAAGCATGTCAGGTAAAAATGCAGGCGTGCCTAGAGAAAATGGGGAGTGGCTGGCCGAACGCAGGGCGTGTATGTGACGTCAAAGCAGGAACTAAACTGTCTGCAGTGATCGCAAGGTAGGAGTAGGTTTGGAGCTACTCAGAAACGTCATGAAATTTTTACGAGCAGTTCTGCTAACCTTTCGTTCGCACTTCTGCTAAGCTAAGATACACTCCTAGAGGGAGGCGGCTTAGCGTTTGCACTGCTGCTAAAAGCAGCTAGCGAGCGATCAACTCGGAATGAGGGCCATTGATTTAAGCGTGTTATCAATTTTTCTATCAGCTGGCACCTTTAAGGCGGTAGATCCTGGAACAGGCAATACCACCTTCTTTGAGAGCAATCGTCGGGTTCTCCCATTTTTTCCTATACTCCTCAGGGAAAGGAAACGCCACCTGGACCTTTTAAGGGACCTTGAATGTTTTCCCAGGATTTACCCATGCTTTTTCAAATATAGCATTCAATTCCTTTGATGCAGGGAAGGTTAGCGAGGCTTTTTTATTTTCAGTGAAAAAAGCCTCTTCAACCTGCTCAGGTGTGGTATCCTTACCATTCAACACATCCCTGATAGCCTCTATCAACAATTGCACCACCTTTGCAAGAGATGCGGACCCCCGCAACACATCACCATCACCGTCTGTGGTATCAGAATCGGTATCCGTGACGTCTTGTGTGACACGTTTGTGGGGGTACATAGGGAGGCGTCCTGAGGTACCAGAAACCGGCCATACTGCCATAGAGCTCTGTAATACCTGGGTTGCAGATTCATTACTTGCAACCCTGTCAGAAATCTGAGAAATCCAAGATTTGATAGAGGAAAACCACTCAGGCTCCCTTGCTTGTATCTGTGCTAAGCCAGTGCTATCCTGATAACATGGAATGGGATCATCCTGGGAGGATAAATCCTTTGCAGCATATGACACAGAGGGGGTCATTCCGAGTTGATCGCTTGCTAGCAGTTTTTAGCAGTCATGCAAACGCTAAGCCGCCGCCCTCTGGGAGTGTATTTTAGCGTAGCAGAAGTGTGAACGTAGGGATCGCAGAGCGGCAAAAAAAAAAAATTGTGCAGTTTTAGAGCAGCTCAATACCTACTCAGCGCTTGCAATCACTTCAGACTGTTCAGTTCCTGTTTTGACATCACGAACACGCCCTGCGTTCGCCCAGCCACGTCTGCGTTTTTCCTGGCACGCCTGCGTTTTTCCGAACACTCCCTGGAAACAGTCAGTTGACACACAGAAACGCCCACTTCATGTCAATCACTCTTCGGCGGACAATGCAACTGAAAAGCTATGCTAGACCTTGTGTAAAAAAATACATCAGCTGTTGTGAAAGTACGTCGCGCGTGCGCATTGCGCTGCATGCGCAGAAGTGCCGCCTTTTCACTTAATCGCTGCGCTGCAAACATTTTTATCTAGTGATCAACTCGGAATGACCCCCACAGTCCCTGGACATAGCTAAAGGAGACCACCAAACACTCCACACACACACGCACACACACACACACACACACACACACACATACACACACACACACACACACACACACACACACACACACACACACACACACACACACGTGAGGACAGACAGAGTTTCCCCCCCCCAAGAATTGCAAGAGAGACACAGAGATTGGAGCCAACCCACACACAGCGCTTTTAGCAAAGGGAGACCCCTTGTCAGTGCTGACTGTGCACCTTAATAGGACACACAGTATTATTACAGCCTCCCCTCCCTTCTACAACCCCCTGGTACCGTGTACAGAATAGCTGGAGTTGCTGTGGAGGAACCTGTTCTTACTCTCAGCGCTGTGAAATGCTGCTGGGTCCGCTCTGAGGAGAAGCTCCGCCCCCTTAATGGCACTGTCTTCCCTCTCTTCATGGATTAACTGGCCTGAGAAATTAGTGCTGGCTGAGATCCGAGGACCCTGACAGGCTTCTGGACCAGTGTGGGGGGTAAGCGCTGGCCCAGGGCGCTCCTCACAGCGCCGCACCATGTGCCGCTGAGCCTTCTCAGGAGCGCAGTTAATACTGTGCTCCCTCCCCGCTGCCACCATCTTCACACAGCCCCCCCGCTTGCTAAGGTGGTTGGTGTCTCACTCACCACATCTTCAGCTCTGTAAGGGTTTGGCGGCATGCTGCTGGGGCGAGCGGTCCCCTGTAGCGGAGAACGATCAGACTCCTCTGGAGCTCAGTGTCCAGTCAGCGGAGACAGTGGCTCAGACCCCGCAGGGCGGACACTGCTCCCCCCCCCTTAGTCCCTCGCTGCAGGGAGGCTGTTGCCAGCAACCTCCCTGTGAAATAAAAAACTCTAAGCTAAACTTTTCTAGAAAAGCTCTGTAGAGCTCCCCTAGCTGTAACGGCTCCTCCGGGCACATTTTCTAAACTGAGTCTGGTAGGAGGGGCATAGAGGGAGGAGCCAGCCCACACTCTCAAACTCTTAAAGTGCCAATAGCTCCTGGTGGACCCGTCTATACCCCATGGTACTAATGTGGACCCCAGCATCCTCTAGGACGTAAGAGAAAAAAGGGTTATTATTATCCAAATTAATTTGACAGGCTTTGCCGTGTGTGTGTGTGTTCTCTGTGTCGCTTAGCTTAGTCATACAGCGACCTCACTGCACCTCTTTTTCTTCCTTGCATCGGCCCTCATTCCGAGTTGTTCGCTTGTTATTTTCCTTCGCATCGGTGTGATTTTCCGCTAACTGCGCATGCGCAATGTTCGCACTGCGGCTGCGTCAAGTAAATTTGCTAAGAAGTTTGGTATTTTACTCACGGCATTACAAGGTTTTTTCTTCATTCTGGTGATCGGAGTGTGATTGACAGGAAGTGGGTGTTTCTGGGCGGAAACTGGCCGTTTTATGGGAGTGTGTGAAAAAACGCTGCCGTTTCTGGGAAAAAAGCGGGAGTGGCTGGAGAAATGGGGGAGTGTCTGGGCGAACGCTGGGTGTGTTTGTGACGTCAAACCAGGAACGAAACTGACTGAACTGAACGCAGTGGCAGAGTAAGTCTCGAGATACTCAGAAAATGCTAAGAAATGTCTAATCGCAATTTTGCGAATCTTTCGTTCGCAATTCTGCTACGCTAAGATTCACTCCCAGAGGGCGTGTGCACTGCTGCGAAAAGCGGTTAGCGAGCGAACAACTCGGAATGAGGGCCATCATGTGCTTTTTGGAGCTTATTTTTTAAATCTGCCATCCTGTCTGCCACTGTAGTGCCACTCCTAGATGGGCCAGGTGTTTGTGCCGCACACTTGTGTCGCTTAGCTTAGTCATACAGCTACCTTGGTGCAACTTTTAGGCCTAAAAACAATATTGTGAGGTGTGAGGTGTTCAGAATAGACTGGAAATGAGCAGAAATTAATGTTATTGAGGTTAATAATACCGTAGGATCATAATTACCGTCAAATTCTGTGATTCTAGCTCTTTTTATGTTTTTTTCAAACATCACCCATATCCAAAGCACTAAATGGTGGTTTTGGCAAAACCAATCCAGATTCAAAACTAGAGATGAGCGGGTTCGGTTTCTCTGAATCCGAACCCGCCAGAACTTCATGTTTTTTTTCACGGGTCCGAGCGACTCGGATCTTCCCGCCTTGCTCGGTTAACCCGAGCGCGCCCGAACGTCATCATGACGCTGTCGGATTCTCGCGAGGCTCGGATTCTATCGCGAGACTCGGATTCTATATAAGGAGCCGCGCGTCGCCGCCATTTTCACACGTGCATTGAGATTGATAGGGAGAGGACGTGGCTGGCGTCCTCTCCGTTTAGACACTTGATTTACTAATTTTGGGGAGCATTAGGAGTACTCAGTAGTGTACAGTGCAGAGTTTTGCTGATAGTGACCAGTGACCACCACTTTTATTTATAATCCGTTCTCTGCCTGAAAAAAGCGATACACAGCACACAGTGACTCAGTCACATACCATATCTGTGTGCACTGCTCAGGCTCAGGCCAGTGTGCTGCATCATCTATATATATTATATATCTGTCTGACTGCTCAGCTCACACAGCTTATAATTGTGGGGGAGACTGGGGAGCACTACTGCAGTGCCAGTTATAGGTTATAGCAGGAGCCAGGAGTACATAATATTATATTAAAATTAAACAGTGCACACTTTTGCTGCAGGAGTGCCACTGCCAGTGTGACTAGTGACCAGTGACCTGACCACCAGTATATAATATTAGTAGTATACTATCTCTTTATCAACCAGTCTATATTAGCAGCAGACACAGTACAGTGCGGTAGTTCACGGCTGTGGCTACCTCTGTGTCGGCACTCGGCAGCCCGTCCATAATTGTATATACCAGTGACCTAACCGTGGTTTTTTTTTCTTTCTTTATACATACATACTAGTTACGAGTATACTATCTCTTTATCAACCAGTCTATATATTAGCAGCAGACACAGTACAGTGCGGTAGTTCACGGCTGTGGCTACCTCTGTGTCGGCACTCGGCAGCCCGTCCATAATTGTATATACCACCTAACCGTGGTTTTTTTTTCTTTCTTTATACATACATACTAGTTACGAGTATACTATCTCTTTATCAACCAGTCTATATATTAGCAGCAGACACAGTACAGTGCGGTAGTTCACGGCTGTGGCTACCTCTGTGTCGGCACTCGGCAGCCCGTCCATAATTGTATATACCACCTAACCGTGGTTTTTTTTTCTTTCTTTATACATACATACTAGTTACGAGTATACTATCTCTTTATCAACCAGTCTATATATTAGCAGCAGACACAGTACAGTGCGGTAGTTCACGGCTGTGGCTACCTCTGTGTCGGCACTCGGCAGCCCGTCCATAATTGTATATACCACCTAACCGTGGTTTTTTTTTCTTTCTTTATACATACATACTAGTTACGAGTATACTATCTCTTTATCAACCAGTCTATATATTAGCAGCAGACACAGTACAGTGCGGTAGTTCACGGCTGTGGCTACCTCTGTGTCGGCACTCGGCAGCCCGTCCATAATTGTATATACCAGTGACCTAACCGTGGTTTTTTTTTCTTTCTTTATACATACATACTAGTTACGAGTATACTATCTCTTTATCAACCAGTCTATATATTAGCAGCAGACACAGTACAGTGCGGTAGTTCACGGCTGTGGCTACCTCTGTGTCGGCACTCGGCAGCCCGTCCATAATTGTATATACCAGTGACCTAACCGTGGTTTTTTTTTCTTTCTTTATACATACATACATACTAGTTACGAGTATACTATCTCTTTATCAACCAGTCTATATATTAGCAGCAGACACAGTACAGTGCGGTAGTTCACGGCTGTGGCTACCTCTGTGTCGGCACTCGGCAGCCCGTCCATAATTGTATATACCACCTAACCGTGGTTTTTTTTTCTTTCTTTATACATACATACTAGTTACGAGTATACTATCTCTTTATCAACCAGTCTATATATTAGCAGCAGACACAGTACAGTGCGGTAGTTCACGGCTGTGGCTACCTCTGTGTCGGCACTCGGCAGCCCGTCCATAATTGTATATACCACCTAACCGTGGTTTTTTTTTCTTTCTTTATACATACATACTAGTTACGAGTATACTATCTCTTTATCAACCAGTCTATATATTAGCAGCAGACACAGTACAGTGCGGTAGTTCACGGCTGTGGCTACCTCTGTGTCGGCACTCGGCAGCCCGTCCATAATTGTATACTAGTATCCAATCCATCCATCTCCATTGTTTACCTGAGGTGCCTTTTAGTTGTGCCTATTAAAATATGGAGAACAAAAATGTTGAGGTTCCAAAATTAGGGAAAGATCAAGATCCACTTCCACCTCGTGCTGAAGCTGCTGCCACTAGTCATGGCCGAGACGATGAAATGCCAGCAACGTCGTCTGCCAAGGCCGATGCCCAATGGCATAGTACAGAGCATGTCAAAACCAAAACACCAAATATCAGTAAAAAAAGGACTCCAAAACCTAAAATAAAATTGTCGGAGGAGAAGCGTAAACTTGCCAATATGCCATTTACCACACGGAGTGGCAAGGAACGGCTGAGGCCCTGGCCTATGTTCATGGCTAGTGGTTCAGCTTCACATGAGGATGGAAGCACTCAGCCTCTCGCTAGAAAACTGAAAAGACTCAAGCTGGCAAAAGCACCGCAAAGAACTGTGCGTTCTTTGAAATCCCAAATCCACAAGGAGAGTCCAATTGTGTCGGTTGCGATGCCTGACCTTCCCAACACTGGACGTGAAGAGCATGCGCCTTCCACCATTTGCACGCCCCCTGCAAGTGCTGGAAGGAGCACCCGCAGTCCAGTTCCTGATAGTCAGATTGAAGATGTCAGTGTTGAAGTACACCAGGATGAGGAGGATATGGGTGTTGCTGGCGCTGGGGAGGAAATTGACCCGGAGGATTCTGATGGTGAGGTGGTTTGTTTAAGTCAGGCACCCGGGGAGACACCTGTTGTCCGTGGGAGGAATATGGCCGTTGACATGCCAGGTGAAAATACCAAAAAAATCAGCTCTTCGGTGTGGAGGTATTTCACCAGAAATGCGGACAACAGGTGTCAAGCCGTGTGTTCCCTTTGTCAAGCTGTAATAAGTAGGGGTAAGGACGTTAACCACCTCGGAACATCCTCCCTTATACGTCACCTGCAGCGCATTCATAATAAGTCAGTGACAAGTTCAAAAACTTTGGGTGACAGCGGAAGCAGTCCACTGACCAGTAAATCCCTTCCTCTTGTAACCAAGCTCACGCAAACCACCCCACCAACTCCCTCAGTGTCAATTTCCTCCTTCCCCAGGAATGCCAATAGTCCTGCAGGCCATGTCACTGGCAAGTCTGACGAGTCCTCTCCTGCCTGGGATTCCTCCGATGCATCCTTGCGTGTAACGCCTACTGCTGCTGGCGCTGCTGTTGTTGCCGCTGGGAGTCGATGGTCATCCCAGAGGGGAAGTCGTAAGCCCACTTGTACTACTTCCAGTAAGCAATTGACTGTTCAACAGTCCTTTGCGAGGAAGATGAAATATCACAGCAGTCATCCTACTGCAAAGCGGATAACTGAGTCCTTGACAACTATGTTGGTGTTAGACGTGCGTCCGGTATCCGCCGTTAGTTCACAGGGAACTAGACAATTTATTGAGGCAGTGTGCCCCCGTTACCAAATACCATCTAGGTTCCACTTCTCTAGGCAGGCGATACCGAGAATGTACACGGACGTCAGAAAAAGACTCACCAGTCTCCTAAAAAATGCAGTTGTACCCAATGTCCACTTAACCACGGACATGTGGACAAGTGGAGCAGGGCAGGGTCAGGACTATATGACTGTGACAGCCCACTGGGTAGATGTATGGACTCCCGCCGCAAGAACAGCAGCGGCGGCACCAGTAGCAGCATCTCGCAAACGCCAACTCTTTCCTAGGCAGGCTACGCTTTGTATCACCGCTTTCCAGAATACGCACACAGCTGAAAACCTCTTACGGCAACTGAGGAAGATCATCGCGGAATGGCTTACCCCAATTGGACTCTCCTGTGGATTTGTGGCATCGGACAACGCCAGCAATATTGTGTGTGCATTAAATATGGGCAAATTCCAGCACGTCCCATGTTTTGCACATACCTTGAATTTGGTGGTGCAGAATTTTTTAAAAAACGACAGGGGCGTGCAAGAGATGCTGTCGGTGGCCAGAAAAATTGCGGGACACTTTCGGCGTACAGGCACCACGTACAGAAGACTGGAGCACCACCAAAAACTACTGAACCTGCCCTGCCATCATCTGAAGCAAGAAGTGGTAACGAGGTGGAATTCAACCCCCTATATATGCTTCAGAGGTTGGAGGAGCAGCAAAAGGCCATTCAAGCCTATACAATTGAGCACGATATAGGAGATGGAATGCACCTGTCTCAAGTGCAGTGGAGAATGATTTCAACGTTGTGCAAGGTTCTGATGCCCTTTGAACTTGCCACACGTGAAGTCAGTTCAGACACTGCCAGCCTGAGTCAGGTCATTCCCCTCATCAGGCTTTTGCAGAAGAAGCTGGAGGCATTGAAGAAGGAGCTAAAAGGGAGCGATTCCGCTAGGCATGTGGGACTTGTGGATGCTGCCCTTAATTCGCTTAACAAGGATTCACGGGTGGTCAATCTGTTGAAATCAGAGCACTACATTTTGGCCACCGTGCTCGATCCTAGATTTAAAGCCTACCTTGGATCTCTCTTTCCGGCAGACACAGGTCTGCTGGGGTTGAAAGACCTGCTGGTGAGAAAATTGTCAAGTCAAGCGGAACGCGACCTGTCAACATCTCCTCCTTCACATTCTCCCGCAACTGGGGGTGCGAGGAAAAGGCTCAGAATTCCGAGCCCACCCGCTGGCGGTGATGCAGGGCAGTCTGGAGCGACTGCTGATGCTGACATCTGGTCCGGACTGAAGGACCTGACAACGATTACGGACATGTCGTCTACTGTCACTGCATATGATTCTCTCACCATTGAAAGAATGGTGGAGGATTATATGAGTGACCGCATCCAAGTAGGCACGTCACACAGTCCGTACTTATACTGGCAGGAAAAAGAGGCAATTTGGAGGCCCTTGCACAAACTGGCTTTATTCTACCTAAGTTGCCCTCCCACAAGTGTGTACTCCGAAAGAGTGTTTAGTGCCGCCGCTCACCTTGTCAGCAATCGGCGTACGAGGTTACATCCAGAAAATGTGGAGAAGATGATGTTCATTAAAATGAATTATAATCAATTCCTCCGCGGAGACATTGACCAGCAGCAATTGCCTCCACAAAGTACACAGGGAGCTGAGATGGTGGATTCCAGTGGGGACGAATTGATAATCTGTGAGGAGGGGGATGTACACGGTGATATATCGGAGGGTGAAGATGAGGTGGACATCTTGCCTCTGTAGAGCCAGTTTGTGCAAGGAGAGATTAATTGCTTCTTTTTTGGGGGGGGTCCAAACCAACCCGTCATATCAGTCACAGTCGTGTGGCAGACCCTGTCACTGAAATGATGGGTTGGTTAAAGTGTGCATGTCCTGTTTTGTTTATACAACATAAGGGTGGGTGGGAGGGCCCAAGGACAATTCCATCTTGCACCTCTTTTTTCTTTTCTTTTTTTTTGCATCATGTGCTGATTGGGGAGGGTTTTTTTGGAAGGGACATCCTGCGTGACACTGCAGTGCCACTCCTAGATGGGCCCGGTGTTTGTGACGGCCACTAGGGTCGCTAATCTTACTCACACAGTCAGCTACCTCATTGCGCCTCTTTTTTTCTTTGCGTCATGTGCTGTTTGGGGAGGGTTTTTTGGAAGGGACATCCTGCGTGACACTGCAGTGCCACTCCTAGATGGGCCCGGTGTTTGTGTCGGCCACTAGGGTCGCTAATCTTACTCACACAGCTACCTCATTGCGCCTCTTTTTTTCTTTGCGTCATGTGCTGTTTGGGGAGGGTTTTTTGGAAGGGCCATCCTGCGTGACACTGCAGTGCCACTCCTAGATGGGCCCGGTGTTTGTGTCGGCCACTAGGGTCGCTAATCTTACTCACACAGCTACCTCATTGCGCCTCTTTTTTTCTTTGCGTCATGTGCTGTTTGGGGAGGGTTTTTTGGAAGGGACATCCTGCGTGACACTGCAGTGCCACTCCTAGATGGGCCCGGTGTTTGTGTCGGCCACTAGGGTCGCTTATCTTACTCACACAGCGACCTCGGTGCAAATTTTAGGACTAAAAATAATATTGTGAGGTGTGAGGTATTCAGAATAGACTGAAAATGAGTGGAAATTATGGTTTTTGAGGTTAATAATACTTTGGGATCAAAATGACCCCCAAATTCTATGATTTAAGCTGTTTTTTAGTGTTTTTGGAAAAAAACACCCGAATCCAAAACACACCCGAATCCGACAAAAAAAATTCGGTGAGGTTTTGCCAAAACGCGTTCGAACCCAAAACACGGCCGCGGAACCGAACCCAAAACCAAAACACAAAACCCGAAAAATTTCAGGCGCTCATCTCTATTCAAAACACGAGGATGGAACCAGAGCCAAAACCAAAACACAAAACACAAAAGTGCCCGCTGCACATCTCTACTAGTAATGCACAATTTCTGTTTAGAAAATGTATCTTTTGAGCATTATTGTCTTAGGAATTGGACAGACAATTACTATTTGCTGTCATAGCTAAGGAGGTCTGGAGTCATAGGGATAAGATATCAATTCATACAGCAAAGAGGCTGCTTGACCCTGAGATAGAAAATAAAACTCTTTCAGTTAAAAACAATACACAGAGATCCAAGAGACTGTTAATATCATGTCTTTGCATCCTTCATGGGGAAATACGAGGCAACAATAAGAATAAGGAGAAATTTATCCTGCCAAAAAAAAACAACTTAAAATAACACACATAAAAGGCCTCAATGATTGTAAGTTATGGGCAAGTCCGGCAAAGGGTCCATATTTGTACTACACGTGGTAATGCCATAGTGTTTAGGCAGGGAGCACTGCCAACAGCAGCTTGTACCATACAGCTTTATTTCTACATTGTGATATTCAGGGAGATGTACAGATGTGGCGGAAACTCATCTAGTGTGGCTCCATCGCAAATGTGCTCTCCCGGCGGGACTAGGCATTCCGGCACCTAGCCCTGCTACGAGAGTGTACAGAGACGCTCCCACTGTAGTAAATGGGGTGAGTGCACATCACGGATGTGTGCGCTGCCCAGACACTGCGATGGGCACACCTAGGCAGAGATGGAGCCACGATTAGCGTGACTCCATCTGTATCACAACTTCTGAAGAGGACATGTGGAGAAATTTCCCAAGTTACCATCAGCTTCCAGCTATCATTTATCAAGTATACTCTGTAAAATTATAGGTAGAAGCTAATTGGCTGTAAAGGTCGAAATAAGGGTTGTGGGGGCCACCACCCAAAAAATTGACAAAACTCACACACACACACACACACACACACACACACACACACACACGCACACACACTTCACCAGGGGTCTCACACACAGTATTGTCACCCGCAGCTCCTCTCACTGGCAAGAGCTCCTACAGGTGCTCCACAAATCCTCAACTGCGGGGTTCTGCTGTGTAAAGTATGGCTCATCTGTTTGTGGCGCTCCCAGTTGCAGACTCTTTTTCATTGGGATGTCCCAGTGTCCACTCTCTGGGTCCTCAGTATGGAGCCCTCCAGGCAGGGCACTCAATGCGGGGGTCCTTCAACAGAGCTCCACTCTTACTGCCTGCATTGCTCCTCGGTTATGCATCAGGGGTCCTCGCAGGGTCCTCTTCACAAGCTAGTGTGACTGCTGGAGGGGGGCAGCAGGTCTGGACGGGTGTCCGGAATCTGCATTTTGCATCACGTCACTTACCAGTGTTTTGATGTACTGGTCTCCGGAGGTCACATTCCCAGCCTGGCAGCATTTCCATGATTGCCTGCAATGTGCAGAGACTCTCGCCAGTGTTAGAAAATAATCCAACGCGTTTCAGGCATAAGCCCTAGATGAAGGGTTTATGCCTGAAATGCGTTGGATTCATTTTCTAAAGGACCAAACGCTGTGCATACAGACCGGGGAATCAGCCGGCTGCTAACCGCTAATCATAGCCACCAGCCGTCAGCCACAGTGATCAGTGATCAGCGATCAGCCGTCAGCCGAAAACTGCAGCTTAATAGTGGAGCGGGCACCGCACCTCCCATCTAAGTGTGAGTGCATTGAACAACGTGACTGAGACGGGGAATCAGCCATCTGTCAACCGCTAATTATAGCCGCCAGCCGCTAATCTGAGCCAGCAGCCGCTAATACAACTTAACAGTGGAGAGCAGACACCACAGAGGGATCCCACTGCACACGGATGTGGAAGCTCTCCATATATTCTAACGGCTTGACAGGTATTTAGATAGGGTTAGATAGGAATTATAAAAAAAAAATAAAAAAATTCTTTTTTGCTCATGTTTTGAACCCGGTCCTCAAAAAGTCCTAAAAGGGCTGTAAACATTACACTAACCATTAATTAATTTTTTCCACAGGTTTTGCGCATACACATATTTCTATTAACAAGCGCTCTTTATTTCTATTTTTACATCACACACAGCTTTGTCAAAATAAACGTATAGGAATAAGTAGCAGCAGAAGAAAACCGGATTAGGGACAAAAACCTCCATGCACAGTTACATCAAGCCACTGTTCCAAATAAATATTAGAGCAAAAAGCCATTCCACCTTGTGGACTGCCAGCAAACTGGAAGTTGTTTTGGCACCATTCTCTCTCTTCACGGGATAAGTGACTCTGGCCCTCATTCCGAGTTGTTCGCTCGCAAGCTGCTTTTAGCCGCCGCCTACTGGGAGTGAATCTTAGCATAGTAAAATTGCGATCGAAAGATTAGCAGAATTGCGAATAGACACTTCTTAGCAGTTTCTGAGTAGCTCCAGACTTACTCGGCAACTGCGATCAGTTCAGTCAGTTTCGTTACTGGTTTGACGTCACAAACACTTCCAGCGTTCGCCCAGACACTCCCCCGTTTCTTCAGAAACTCCCGCGTTTTTCCCAGAAACGGCAGCGTTTTTTCACACACACCCATAAAACGGACAGTTTCCGCCCAGAAACAAACACTTCCTGTCAATCACATTACGATCACCAGAACGAAGAAAAAACCTCGTAATGCCATGAGTAAAATACCTAACTGCATAGCAAATTCACTTGGCGCAGTCGCACTGCGGACATTGCGCATGCGCATTAGCGACTAATCGCTCCGTTGCGAAAAAAAAATAATGAGCGATCAACTCGGAATGACCACCTCTGTGTGGCTGCAGATTAAGCACCTATTGTAGTGTAATAGTAAGTGGTGCAGATACAGTCTGTCAAAGTCAGAAAAATATCTCTATGCACACTACCATATTTGCACCTCACACAGGTCCGTGCTGCGCATGCGTACGCTCTCCCGTACGTGCGCATACTCACAGTCGCGGGCACCCGCAGGCGCACGGTATGCGTATTTACGGTAGAGTTTATGTGATCGTAGCGTGCGACTCAATCATTACATATTTTCACTATATAATGTATTTTTTAGATCATGGTCCCTTTGATAGATTCTGAAAGTTTGGTTAATATAGAATGTTCATGAACAGAGAAATCCCTCTTTGTTTGATACGAAGGGTCAGACAGGAGTAATACAGTGGTGTTTAGTATCCATCGGAAGAATATTTAATTAGAAATATTCCGGTGTTGGTTTGAAGCAGATCAATCGCTCGTGCGAATAGTTATGGACATAAGAAGTTTATGAACATTTACTTTATTTGCACTTTATTACCCATGCGGCGGGAAACCCAGTTTCCCTCCCACCTGAGCTGTTGGAAATAGCCACAGCCCACCTGTATGAATCAACCTATGACCTTTTGTTATGATGCAAGGCCGAATTCCTGTGTCCAATGAACAATGAGATTGTAGGGACCATTGAATTGCATTGTGTGTGGGGCATAAATAGAAAGGCCGATCACATCCAGCTCACTCTTCAACGGTTATCATTGCTGAAAATCGGGAGCTGGATGTCCAGAGGCGCATGCGATCGTTTCCTTTGTGCGTAAGTTTTTCTCCGTAATCATACTGTTTCTCTCTTGTTATTATGGGCCATATCTCTCTCTCTTCTCTTTCTCTCATTCTTCTCTTAAACTTAATTGTATTGTATTTACTGTGTAGTTACCTGGTTAGTTAGTCTATGTTATATTGTAGTGTATGATTTGTATTTGTATTAATTCTTTTGCAAGTATATCATTCAAAATATATATATATTAGGCGTTGGACCCTAAGCCCAGGTATCTGTGTATTTCTTATAGAGTTAAGTATTCTCAGAGCGTCGGTGACGCTCAAACTACTTTTAAGCTAGTAAGGTTATACTGTGTTGCATTTACACCATATCACTACACAAAGGGTTTACTGCATAATACACTGTTTATGGTTAGATATAAAGGTTTTACATTGTGAGCGTATGAGCCGCTGGTGATCTCCTCGTGGTCTCGAGCGGTCGCATCGCTGTAGCGAATCATTACGGTATTCTGCTGCCAATAGCGTGCCTGCCAGTGATCTCTTGGCCGTGAGCGAACGTAACGCTTGAGCGTCTCGACCACGGCTAAGCGATTGTTACGCAACGGGCGTACCCTTACGGTACTTCATACGTAGTTAGCGTACAGTGTTCTTAGACGTCATAAAGGGTATTATATACGATAAATATTTAGCTTTATCAATTGCGGGCTCGTCCTGTCCTTCACATATCTACACTAGGTAATTTCAGCAGACATTATCCAGCAGCAAAGGGCGGGAGATCATATTCCTCGTAGTGCTGTTTGGATAAGCGTCTGCTTCTCTTAGTAAAGGGTGCTGAAGGAATCCGGGAACCGGAGGTAAGAATAAAACAATAGTGTTTTTTTAAAACTGTTTATTTTTTTCTGTCTTGCGTACACACGCACGCACATATATATCTGCATTTCTTTTTCATTTGTGTATTTTCGTATATCACTCTTCTGTTTGCCAGTTTTATAGTTGATAAACGTGCTAAGAAAGATTTGTCACTATTTTATAGTTTAAGAGTAAAGGTAACATAGTTAAAGTATAGACAAACACACAGTTTTGCCTGAGAGACAAGGCGAAGTCAGTGTGGTGTGCGGTAGATGATCAAGGATCATCTACATTGATAAACGAATAAATTGTGTTACGGTGGATCTTTGCTTTGCGTACACGTGTCTCTAACAAAAGACTGAGACTTGCGTACGCAATCCAAGGGCCGACGCACGCAACGTATATTACGCAACGGAGCGTACGGGTACGCCCACGTAACTCAAATCACAAGTTTTTTTTTTCTCTCCTCTCAACGCGATAAGTAGCGCCACGCGGTAAATAACGCCAGGCGATAAATCGCACAAATTTATTTTAAATTCGAAATTTAAATTAATAGATCCTTCTCCTAATTTGTAACACATCTGGTCTAAAGAGAAATTTCTGCGCAGAAATAGAAATAGAAACAAAAGTGTACATGTGGTGAGTGAGTGTGTTGTATACAATTTTACAGGTTGAACCACAAGAAAAGTCGAGTTCTCGTGAGGTACATGCGTGTAAGTGACGTACATGGTGGCTAGGGAGGCATCCCTGGTTAAAACATACAATTTGAGCATTAGAGTGTAGCAGACCAGGAGGTCATACTGTAACAGACCAGGAGGTCATAGCAGACCAACAGGTTCAGGTACAGCAGACAAGGAAGTCCGCTATACAGTCCACAGGCACAACACCAAGAAAGGTTTGGTGCAACACCCATATAGGCCATACAAGCTCTGGCTGAAGGAATTCGCAGCCGCAATTTTCGATTCCGCTGGTCGCTCCGTACATAAGATTAGTTGCTTATGTGCTGAACGACTGTACCGCACGTAATTGTGTACATTAGTAAACCTGACCGGTACTATTTGTGTACGAAGGTCATAAACGCTATTTGTACATTCTAACGTGATTTGTGTAATTTTTTTTATTTTAAGGGAAGTTCGCTGCTCACTCAGGAACTATCCAGCAACCAATAGTTACTGAAAAGAGTAAGTGTTCTTCAGATCACCCTCACAGGTTCCAGTAAATAGAGGTTCAGGTCGCAGGGGCCCTAGGTCGAGTACGCCAGCACCATATCGGTGTGATCAGGTCGTATTGGTCGGCGTGGGCGAGTGAGTGGGGTACTCGGTAAACCGCCACCGTCAGCCTATTTTGGACATTTGGTTTGCGTAAGGGTTGGTTGAATAAAGCAACACCTTCGAACTATGGGGGCCACTTGTTCAGGTAGGGGGCGATCAACCTCGGTTCGGGTTGATTCAGTGAACCGACCAATTGGGTCGGCAAGGTATGTAATGTGTGAGAAATACGGAAGTCACACAGAAGCTTTATGTGATGAATGGGAGAGAATGACAGTACATGACGGGGAGAAATTCCCAAGAGTAGGTAGCTTCAGCTCAGAAGTGTTAACGAATTTAAGGAGAAGGATATGTCTCATTAAATCAGCAAAGAGACGAATCAAGCATTATGATTATTTGCAGTTGTGGCAACAGGAGGGTGACATACAGAGAGGATTGGCTCAGGCGGCGGGATCTGGCTCAATCAGAAAACTGATAGCCACGGCCCCACCGCCACCATACATATCAGGAGAGAAATTGGTTGCGGAGAATGACGCACTAAGGTGTAACACACAAACACTTAGCAACTGTGTAAATGTTAAAGATAATGTTAACCAATTAACCAATGCAAGTATTAACCCGTGCAAGTTGTACCCTGTTTTGAACTTTTCTCAGGAGTGTGATCAAGAAGACGAATCGGCAACAATTTCAGCGCTCTCTCTAGCAGCCACCATAGCAGAGACCACAGTAGGCACAGCTCCACCCACGAGATTAGTAACAAAGGCCCCTAGCGGAGGGATAGGTGAGGTCGTATCTACAGGTAAGTACGGCACCATACACTATGCTGAAGCCATTTCACCACAGGCTGTAGAACCCACACAGAGTGATGTTGTTAGAGTTACTCCTGTTAGGGTAATAGCTGTTCCAAATGGGAAAACTGACACATCAGGAGTCACCCCTGTGAGGAACATTGCCATGTATAGCCCATTTTCCAGAATTTAATTAAGGACCATAGTGTCTGAATTCCCTGACCCTAGAAAAGACTTAGTTGCCAGTCAAAAATACATCAGAGACTTAGGTAACACTGTAGAGCCCAACAATAAAGACTGGCAGATATTGCTGAGAGCATGTTTACCCTCCAATGTTGACGCAGCTCAATTTTTAGCTGATTGCGGATTAGATCAGGATGTACCTCTTACAGATGTGTACAACAAAGATAATGTAAAAAGAATAAACTTACAGTTAAAAGAGTATTTCCCAGCGGTAGTCAGATGGAACAAAATATTCTCCATTAAACAGAAGGAGTCAGAAACAGCTGCAGAGTATTTTCACAGAGCATTATCAGAAATGGCAAAATACACAGGCATAGAGGACATTAAAACAAACATAAACCATCGAGAAGTAGCAGTATCGGTACTGATGGATGGTTTAAAAGAATCATTAAAGACTAGGGTACAGACCACACAACCATGTTGGCGAGGTCTGTCTGTGGCTACTTTGAGAGAGGCTGCTATTGATCACGATAGGAACATCACCAGACACAGGGAACAACAAAGTGATAAGTTAATGGCAGTAAGTATACAGGCCCTGACCACAAAACAGCCTGTGTTAACATCACCAAACCCTGTGGGTAAGTCAAATGTGGTAACATGTTATTTTTGTCACAGACAGGGACACTTTGCACGAGACTGTAGATCGAGAAATGTACAAAAATCTTATCAACCCCCTAGACAACGACACGACACACGACATTGGGAGCAAGGTCCGCAGAAACGGAGTTATGAGCCACATGCAGGGGAAACAAAAAGATACCCCCCAAACAGAGATTGGCAAACCTCTGGTAGTTCCCAGCTAACTCCCTCACAAGTAGTTGCTGCCAGCGGGATTCAGGGAGGTCACCATACCCAATAGGGGTGTGGCCATACCTGTAATCTGCAGCCAGTAAAATTGATTGCAAGCCTTGGAAGTGAACCAGAAATTGCAATCAATGTAGCTGGTAAATCATTAAACTTTCTTGTAGACACAGGGGCGGCCAAATCAGTGATAAATTCGACAGTGGGCATAAGAACCACTGGTAAGACAATTCCAGCCATAGGGGTAACGGGAGTAGTCCAGCACTACCCTGTTAGCAAACCAGCCGAGATTACAGTAGGGCCGTTACATACCAAGCATTCCTTTTTGCTGGCTGCATCGGCACCGACCAATCTCCTGGGAAGAGACTTACTGTGTAAAATGGGGTGCGTCATTTATTGTACTCCTGAAGGTGTATTCTTGGACATACCTGAGAATCACGTTCAGGAAGTACGAGACATGTTAGACTCCCCGTCAAAATTAATGTCACATACCATTATGACAAATAGGACTCCCTCCCAAGTAGAAGAAATTACATCTCAGATACCAGAGTCACTTTGGACAAAAGATGGACAGGACACTGGATTAATGGCAAACGTAGCTCCGGTAGTTGTACAAGTAAAAGATGGTAGGATAGCTCCAAAAATCCCACAGTACCCTCTGAAGCCAGAGGTGGAGTTAGGAGTTTACCCAGTAATAGAGCGCTTGCTACAACAGGGCATTCTGGTAAGAACGTCCAGCACTGCTAATAGTCCCATCTTCCCTGTGAAAAAGAGTGGGGGGAGGGGTTACAGGCTAGTGCAGGATCTAAGGGGGATTAACAAAATAGTTGAGAGTCAGTTCCCCGTAGTGCCAAATCCAGCTGTCATCCTAATGCAAATCCCTCCCACTGCGAAATTTTTCACTGTTATTGACCTCTGCTCCGCTTTCTTTTCGGTACCTCTGCACCCTGACAGTCAATATTTGTTTGCATTTACATACAGAGGAGTCCAATACACATGGACTCGATTACCACAAGGATTCACAGATAGTCCAAGTATATTTTCTCAGGCTTTGCATGATTGTTTACAGTCTTTCCAACCAGTGAGTGGATCAGTATTAATACAGTACGTGGATGATCTACTATTGTGTTCTGATTCATTGGAAGCATCCCTGAAGGATACGAAACAGCTCCTGTTTCATCTTTCAGACACAGGACACAAGGTTTCCAAAGACAAGTTGCAATTATGCCAAACTAAGGTAAAATATTTGGGACACTGTTTAACACAAGGACTGAGACACCTGACCGCTGATAGAATTCAAGCAATTAGAGACATGACTCTGCCACAAACCCAACAACAGATCAGAACATTTTTAGGAATGTGTGGGTATTGCCGTAACTGGATCCCAGGGTTTTCCATCCTAGCGTTACCTTTGCAGGAGATGGTCTCCTCAAACAAACCTGATCGGATTTCGCATACAGACGAGTCTGAGGCAGCATTTGAGAGACTTAAACAGTGCCTAACGCAGGCACCAGCATTAGGTATGCCGGACTATGGGAAATCCTTTGAACTATACGGAACAGAAAGTGCTGGTTGCGCGGCAGGCTTACTAACCCAAAAGCACGGTGATGCCAGCAGGCCAGTAGCATATTACAGCGCTCAGCTAGACACGGTAGCGCGATCCCTCCCCACATGCTTGCGAAGCGTTGCTGCGATAGCATTGCTAGTAACGAAAAGCGAAGACGTCGTGCTAGGTCACAACCTCACAATTCATACACCACATGCAGTGTCAGCCTTGTTAAATTCTGCCCAAACCAGGCACGTCTCATCAGCGCGGTTTACAAGATGGGAATTGGCACTAATGGCCCCCGTAAACATCACCATAAGGAGATGCAGTGCATTAAATCCTGCAACATATCTCCCAGGTGAGCCTGGGCAGGCCCAAAGGGTGGAGGATGAGAGTACTGGGGAAGGAGGATTTAATACAAAGGAAGACACTCATGATTGTATGGAATATTTGACCCAAAATTTTACCGCAAGGCCTGACATCAGTGACAACCCACTGGAAGATGCAGAACTTACGTTCTACACGGACGGTAGTTGTCATAGACAGTCAGACTCGGGAGACTTGTGTACTGGATACGCAGTCGTAGATGACCAAGACACCATAGAAGCGGAACCGCTAGGCCCACCTCACTCAGCCCAGGTTGCTGAACTGGTCGCCCTAACCAGAGCATGTGAATTGGCTAAGGGCAAATCAGCCAATATCTACACCGATTCTAGATACGCATTCGGGGTAGTCCATGATTTCGGAGCCCTATGGCGCCTCAGAAATTTCATGACGGCAGCTGGTACACCGGTAGCGCATGCAGCTCACATAAAAAGGCTTCTAACAGCGATACAGGAACCCGACAGAGTGGCTGTTATCAAATGTAAAGCACATACACATAGCCAAGACCCAGTATCACTTGGTAACAGCCGAGCAGACGAAGCTGCTAAATTAGCAGCTGCTACCCCCAGACAGACAGACACCACACAACTGATGGTATTTAATACCATCAACACACAGAAGTTGTGTGAGATGCAAAATTTGTGTTCCACACAGGAAAAGGCAGTCTGGAAGGCAAAGGGATATGGCCAGGAGTCCTCAGGACTCTGGACGGATGGACATGGTAAACCAGTGGCCCCCAGAGCATATCTTCCGTGTTTGGCTGAAGCAGCTCACGGGCTGACTCATCTAGGCAAGGAAGGGATGTGCAAGTTGGTAAGAGCATATTGGTGCGCCCCAGGATTCTCCTCTCATGCGAGTAAAAGAGCCATGTCATGCCTTACCTGTTTGAGAAAGAATATTGAAAAGGCAATACCTACAGAACCATCCCATATCCCACCTGCCGGCGGCCCTTTCCAGGTAATACAGATTGACTTCATTCAATTACCCCCTTGTCGAAATTTGAAATATGTACTTGTTTGTATAGATGTTTTCTCAAATTGGGTCGAAGCATTTCCGGCGGCCACAAATACTGCTATGTTTACTGCTAAGAAAATTGTGCAGGAATTTGTATGTAGATATGGTATCCCCAGAATTATCGAAAGTGATAGGGGTACCCATTTTACAGGTGATGTCTTTCAAGGAATGTGTAAATTGATGGGAATTGATAGCAAGCTGCACACTCCATACCGTCCACAGGCGAGTGCGAAAGTGGAAAGAGTGAACAGCACTATTAAAAATAAACTGAGTAAAGTTATGGCAGAGACAGGATTGACATGGCCAGAAGCTTTACCCATTGTACTGTACAGCATCAGAACCACTCCCAGGTCCCCTCTTAATCTGTCTCCCTTTGAAATCTTGTTTGGTCGACAACCGCATGTCATGATTAACCCTCAGGATGATTTGAAGTGTAACAATGAAGTGACTGTAAAATACTTGATTAACATGAGTAAACAGTTAAGGAATCAAAATGATAATCTGAAGTTAGTGATTCCTGATTTACCAGATAGTAATTGTCATGACATTGAACCTGGGGATTATGTAATGATACGGAATTTTCTACGCTCAGGTTGCCTTATTGACAGATGGGAAGGACCATACCAGGTCTTATTGACTAGCACTACAGCATTGAAGGTTGCTGAGAGAGAGACTTGGGTTCATTCGTCCCACTGTAAGAAGGTCGTTGATCCAGAGAAGTCCTGTGATAAGGAACAGACGGTAGAGGTTGTATCACTAGAGTGTCTGTTCCAGGAGGACTAAGGCGGCACCTGAGCATCGAGAACCACAAGATCAAAAGCAGTTGTCGATCCCCTGTCCCCTTTTATTGTTTTTCTCCACTTCCCATCCCCTCTCCCTCAAATTATTTTTCCCCCCTTCTCATTCTTCTTCGTCTCCTCCTAAGATGGACTTGCCTCAAGAGACTGTGATCCGGATTTTCCTGTTGACCATGATGTTGACCAGAGCAGTCTATTCCGGCGAGAGTACCATGGAGTTCGAGAGAGGTTCTGGAATGGGTTCTGATGACAGAGATGGAGGCGTAGTTTTCCAAGAACAACATAATCAACAAGCAAAGGCGAGTATCAGAAAACGATCCGATAGCATTGACCATAGAAGGAATTGTGAAGGATTGTTAGCTGAAGAAAACTGTATCTGTCGGCTCTGTAACAATGTCATTGAGGATGGGTGCATAAAGAAATGCCAATCCAGTTTTAATATCCATATGGACCGGCATCCCTTGAGTGACTATCACTCCTTAGTGGGTAATGTGTTAAACAAAACAGATTGTTGGGTATGCTCTCAAGTACCTCAAGGTCATAGCAAATCAGGGCTAGTACCATTTCCTTTAACGATAGGGGAGGTACTTGAGTTAAGTGGTGGGAGACCGGTGGACAGAAGGTTTAATATCTCCAGTCCTCCTAGTTTGAAGCTCCACCAATACCATGTGGATAGGTCCCTATTATGTTTCAACATCTCCAATCCCCGAAAGCCGGGAAATTGGGAAGTGTCATGGAGTAACCAAACCATGACCTTTTCGCATAGAGCAGATAGAATGCCTACAGATACAGAGCTTGTACGCCACATAGCCAGTAGAGGAAAATCTTTCCGGTATAGGTATACCTTAGGAAATAGGATTACTAGAGTTGGAGAGGTATCACCAGGATACTGTGCACATATCGTACAACCTGATACGTGTACTAAGCAGATGGAAGAATTAGGGTTAGGAGATTTCACATGGAAGGTGTGTAATATGGTTATGTCCTACTCCGTCCCATATGTTCTCCCCGATGATGCATATTTCATATGCGGGAGAAAGGCGTACAAGTGGCTTGCCCCAAACTCTGAAGGATTGTGTTATATTGGAAAAAGTACTGCCTGAAGTAATGACTGTATCACATGACAAAATGAAAGACATACACCGTGGTGCCCAAGCTCCTTATACTCACACCCATTACGAGCACGTTGTTAAAAGGCACCTGATAGAGAAGACAGAGCATCCGGCCTCTGATCTGATAAGTGAATCCACCGGGATTCAATTCTTAATCGCGTTAGATTTCACCCGCACCGCCAGAGGAGTGCTGAATTATAAATACATATCGGCGCTCGCAAATTTGTTAGATAATATCACTGAAATGTATGATGACACATTTAGGTATACTGGAAGGGAACTTCAAGCTTACAAAACAGAACTGGTACAGCATAGAATGGTTCTCAATTACCTCACAGCAGTGACAGGCGGATATTGTGTCACACTGGCAACACAATACGGCGTGAAATGTTGCACATATATTACGAATAGCACCGAGGACCCGGTCGAGGTCATAGACCAAAAGATGGACGATATTCTCCAATTGAAGTGGGAATTTCGCAGGAGACACAATCTCACTCTTGCTGCTGTAGGTAATGAGCTGACTGGTTGGGTGTCATGGTTGAACCCGCGAAATTGGTTCTCTGGTTTAGGAGACTGGGCTCAAGGAGTCATAATGGATGTTGGGAAGTTTCTCCTATGTATCTTGGGTGTTGTCATATCGATTGGATTGATATTTAGATGCGGTCAGGCTTTAATGAAGTGCAAACATCGTACAAGGGTAATGAGTTTGAGGAGTGAGGAAACTGTAATTCCAATGGATTTGATTTATGACCCAAATGTAGAAACAATGATGTGATGAAAATGCGATTTCTACGGTCCGTTTCTTTCACCTGTTTTTCCGTTTCCTCCAAGGTAAAAAGACCCACTTGGACGAGGAATTTGATGAGCCGATATACAGACAACAGAGGGATTAAAGAAGAAGTTTTGACAACCTGATACACAGATTTTTGATGAACTATGCCATGGATCCCCAGTTTCCCTAGAAATTTTAAAATTACGCTAGCCCAACACTTTTGTAAATCTATGGACATTGACAGCTTTGCTCGCACCTTATGAGCAAAAGCACAAAGAAGACTGCATTCAACAGACACCAAACAAGACCTCAATCGACGAATGTACATTTACCTGACATAGAATACCACCGCATTTACCGTAATTATGTCTTTTCTTCATTTCTACAACCCTCAGGCAATGACACACATAGTCGATAGGGAATACAGGCACAGATATCAACAATCACATATCTCCCCCATTCATGTATCATCAACTAAAATGTGCTCCCCCATTTTGTTACAACCAAAGCCGAAAAGAGCTCGGTAAAGTTTGACAGCCCATCCACAGACCCGTACCACGGGATAAGAAGGAATTCAAATGTATACTTCGCAATACCTCGAAGCTTGATTTAAAACACGTACGGCACGATGATACATGACCCCCAAGCACGGATTCATACACACATGCTTCTGCTATCTCACTAGGTCATACCCTTTTCCTACCATCTCCTCTACTCCCTCACCCAACCATGTAAATGTATTAACCCCTAACATATATTTTCCTCTTTTTGAAATGTTTTCAGGAAGTGGCAGTTATTGTTGACTGCCAAAGGGTGGACTGTCAAAGTCAGAAAAATATCTCTATGCACACTACCATATTTGCACCTCACACAGGTCCGTGCTGCGCATGCGTACGCTCTCCCGTACGTGCGCATACTCACAGTCGCGGGCACCCGCAGGCGCACGGTATGCGTATTTACGGTAGAGTTTATGTGATCGTAGCGTGCGACTCAATCATTACATATTTTCACTATATAATGTATTTTTTAGATCATGGTCCCTTTGATAGATTCTGAAAGTTTGGTTAATATAGAATGTTCATGAACAGAGAAATCCCTCTTTGTTTGATACGAAGGGTCAGACAGGAGTAATACAGTGGTGTTTAGTATCCATCAGAAGAATATTTAATTAGAAATATTCCGGTGTTGGTTTGAAGCAGATCAATCGCTCGTGCGAATAGTTATGGACATAAGAAGTTTATGAACATTTACTTTATTTGCACTTTATTACCCATGCGGCGGGAAACCCAGTTTCCCTCCCACCTGAGCTGTTGGAAATAGTCACAGCCCACCTGTATGAATCAACCTATGACCTTTTGTTATGATGCAAGGCCGAATTCCTGTGTCCAATGAACAATGAGATTGTAGGGACCATTGAATTGCATTGTGTGTGGGGCATAAATAGAAAGGCCGATCACATCCAGCTCACTCTTCAACGGTTATCATTGCTGAAAATCGGGAGCTGGATGTCCAGAGGTGCATGCGATCGTTTCCTTTGTGCGTAAGTTTTTCTCCGTAATCATACTGTTTCTCTCTTGTTATTATGGGCCATATCTCTCTCTCTCTTCTCTTTCTCTCATTCTTCTCTTAAACTTAATTGTATTGTATTTACTGTGTAGTTACCTGGTTAGTTAGTCTATGTTATATTGTAGTGTATGATTTGTATTTGTATTAATTCTTTTGCAAGTATATCATTCAAAATATATATATATTAGGCGTTGGACCCTAAGCCCAGGTATCTGTGTATTTCTTATAGAGTTAAGTATTCTCAGAGCGTCGGTGACGCTCAAACTACTTTTAAGATAGTAAGGTTATACTGTGTTGCATTTACACCATATCACTACACAAAGGGTTTACTGCATAATACACTGTTTATGGTTAGATATAAAGGTTTTACATTGTGAGCGTATGCGCCGCTGGTGATCTCCTCGTGGTCTCGAGCGGTCGCATTGCTGTAGCGAATCATTACGGTATTCGGCTGCCATTAGCATGCCTGCCAGTGATCTCTTGGCCGTGAGCGAACGTAACGCTTGAGCGTCTCGACCACGGCTAAGCGATTGTTACGCAACGGGCGTACCCTTACGGTACTTCATACGTAGTTAGCGTACAGTGTTCTTAGACCTCATAAAGGGTATTATATACGATAAATATTTAGCTTTATCAAGTCTCACTAAAGGGCTCTAAAAGCTGAGGCACTGAATCAGGATAAAAGGGCATAGAAGCAAAGCCCTCTAGCTCACAAGCTACAGAGTTGTGGTAGAAGTCACACATCATGACAAAGCTGGAGACAGCCCACAGAAATCCACAGGATACCGCCACCAAAACCTCTGCAGAGCACACTGGTCCCAGCAGCGTTTAGAACCGGCCACCTGAAGAGACTCAGGGCAGATGTACTAAGCCAGTGATGGCTAACCTTGACACTCCAGCTGCTGTTGAACTACACATCCCAGCATGCCCCGCATCAGTTTTAGCATGGCCAAATAGCAAAACTGTAGCAGGGCATGCTGGGATGTGTAGTTCAACAACAGCTGGAGTGTCAAGGTTAGCCATCACTGTACTAAGCAGTGAGAAGAGTGGCGAAGTGAGCCAATGGAGAAGTTGCCCATGGCAACCAATCACCATTGAAGTAACATTTATCATTTGCATACTATGAAATTATACAGAGCAGCTGATTGGTTGCCATGGGTAACTTCTCCACTGGCTCACTTCTCCACTCTTTTTCAGGCTTAGTATATGACCCCAACAGATCCAGCAGAAGACAGGAGTGAGGACAGAGCTGCAGCAGGAAAAACAGCCACACTATTTATTACTGATACTTATTATAAAGATAATTACTATGATATAAATATGTATACAGTATACATTGTGGAATGTGAGCACACCTGTTTCAATTTTACAGTATGTGTTGTATTTTACGCTGCATGTGTGAGTTACAGCCCCATCCATTGGTTTTATGACAGGCATATTGTTGGTGTTCGGAGCTGGGCTTAGTGTGAAACCTTTCTCATCGGTTTGTCTGAGACAAAATTGACATTTATTTCCAAGCAAAAGAGGAGACAGAAATTGATTGACAGGAGCCTTTATTAACAGGACACAATATCAAAAATAACATGATGTACAGACATCCAAACCACAAATTCTTCTGCTCACGTTGATTCCAATTTAAACTAGAGCTTAGCTAGTGCTATTGCACTATGTAATAATTATTTGTTTAGATTCAGTATTGTACATTGGCTGCTACTGCTGGTACAACAGAGTTGGTGACATACAGTATGTAGGGTGCAGTGGTATGTTCTAGTTTAGAGAGCAGGTTTAGTAGGACGTGTAGCGGTACTAATGAAATCATCAGGAGGACATTGTAATAGGGGAAATTATTTGTCTGTGTAAGAGTAGTCCCTTAAACTGATATCACACAAGAGTTGGCAAGTATTGGTGCAGCACACGTTAATGGTGTGTCTCAAATAGTGATGAGCGGGTTCGGTTTCCGAGAAACCGAACCACCCCGAACTTCAGCCTTTTTACACGGGTCCGAGCCATACTCGGATTCTCCCGTATGGCTCGGTTAACCCGAGCGCGCCCGAACGTCATCATCCCGCTGTCGGATTCTCGCGAGATTCGGATTCTATATAAGCAGCCGCGCGTCGCCGCCATTTTCACACGTGCATTGAGATTGATAGGGAGAGGACGTGGATGGCGTCCTTTCCGTTTATATAGTTATATACTACACAGTTGATCTGATTGCTTAGCTTATTGTGGGGAGGATTGGGGAGCAGCTGTTAGGAGGAGTACAGTGCAGAGTTTTGCTAATAGTGACCACCAGTTTTTATCCGTTCTCTGCCTGAAAAAAACGCTCCATACCATATCTGTGCTCAGTGTGCTGCTGCATGATATATCTGTGCTGAGTGCTCACACTGCTTAATTGTGGGGACTGGGGAGCAGTTATAGCAGGAGTAAAGTGCACAGTTTTGCTGACAGTGACCACCAGTATACGTTTGTCTGCCTGAAAAACACTCCTGTGGTGGCTTTTTTTTATACTAGTTTAGCAGTCTGCTGACAGTGTCCACCAGGTCCATTATACTGTATATAGCAGTACGGTAGGCCACTGCTGTACCTACCTCTGTGTCGTCACTCGTCGTACATAAGTATACTATCCATCCATCTACATTGTATACCTGTGGTGTCTTTTTTTTTATACTATAAACGTAGTCTGCTGACAGTGTCCTCCAGGTCCATTATACTGTATATAGCAGTACGGTAGGCCACTGCTTTACCTACCTCTGTGTCGTCACTCGTCGTCCATAAGTATACTATCCATCCATCTACATTGTATACCTGTGGTGTCTTTTTTTTTTATACTATAAACGCAGTCTGCTGACAGTGTCCACCAGGTCCATTATACTGTATATAGCAGTACGGTAGGCCACTGCTGTACCTACCTCTGTGTCGTCACTCGTCGTCCATAAGTATACTATCCATCCATCTACATTGTATACCTGTGGTGTCTTTTTTTTATACTATAAACGCAGTCTGCTGACAGTGTCCACCAGGTCCATTATACTGTATATAGCAGTACGGTAGGCCACTGCTGTACCTACCTCTGTGTCGTCACTCGTCATCCATAAGTATACTATCCATCCATCTACATTGTATACCTGTGGTGTCTTTTTTTTTATACTATAAACGCAGTCTGCTGACAGTGTCCACCAGGTCCATTATACTGTATATAGCAGTACGGTAGGCCACTGCTGTACCTACCTCTGTGTCGTCACTCGTCGTCCATAAGTATACTATCCATCCATCTACATTGTATACCTGTGGTGTCTTTTTTTTTTATACTATAAACGCAGTCTGCTGACAGTGTCCACCAGGTCCATTATACTGTATATAGCAGTACGGTAGGCCACTGCTGTACCTACCTCTGTGTCGTCACTCGTCGTCCATAAGTATACTATCCATCCATCTACAATGTATACCTGTGGTGTCTTTTTTTTATACTATAAACGCAGTCTGCTGACATTGTCCACCAGGTCCATTATACTGTATATAGCAGTACGGTAGGCCACTGCTGTACCTACCTCTGTGTCGTCACTCGTCGTCCATAAGTATACTATCCATCCATCTACATTGTATACCTGTGGTGTCTTTTTTTTTATACTATAAACGCAGTCTGCTGACAGTGTCCACCAGGTCCATTATACTGTATATAGCAGTACGGTAGGCCACTGCTGTACCTACCTCTGTGTCGTCACTCGTCGTCCATAAGTATACTATCCATCCATCTACATTGTATACCTGTGGTGTCTTTTTTTTTATACTATAAACGCAGTCTGCTGACAGTGTCCACCAGGTCCATTATACTGTATATAGCAGTATGGTAGGCCACTGCTGTACCTACCTCTGTGTCGTCACTCGTCGTCCATAAGTATACTATCCATCCATCTACATTGTATACCTGTGGTGTCTTTTTTTTTAATACTATAAACGCAGTCTGCTGACAGTGTCCACCAGGTCCATTATACTGTATATAGCAGTACGGTAGGCCACTGCTGTACCTACATCTGTGTCATCACTCGTCGTCCATAAGTATACTATCCATCCATCTACATTGTATACCTGTGGTGCCTTTTAGTTGTGCGCATTAAAATATGGAGAACAAAATTGTTGAGGTTAAAAAAAATAGGGAAAGATCAAGATCCACTTCCACCTCGTGCTGAAGCTGCTGCCACTAGTCATGGCTGAGACGATGAAATGCCATCAACGTCATCAGCCAAAGCCGATGCCCAAAGTCATAGTACATAGCATGTAAAATCCAAAACACAAAAGATCAGTAAAATGACCCAAAAATCAAAATTAAAAGCGTCTGAGGAGAAGCGTAAACTTGCCAATATGCCATTTACCACACGGAGTGGCAAGGAACGGCTGAGGCCCTGGCCTATGTTCATGGCTAGTGGTTCAGCTTCACATGAGGATGGAAGCACTCAGCCTCTCGCTAGAAAAATGAAAAGACTCAAGCTGGCAAAAGCACAGCAAAGAACTGTGCGTTCTTCGAAATCACAAATCCCCAAGGAGAGTCCAATTGTGTCGGTTGCGATGCCTGACCTTCCCAACACTTGACGGGAAGAGCTTGCGCCTTCCACCATTTGCACGCCCCCTGCAAGTGCTGGAAGGAGCACCCGCAGTCCAGTTCCTGATAGTCAAATTGAAGATGTCAGTGTTGAAGTACACCAGGATGAGGAAATGGGTGTTGCTGGCGCTGGGGAGGAAATTGACAAGGAGGATTCTGATGGTGTGGTGGTTCCATGATTAAGCTACATGCGAAATGCGCATTGGAGTGAGGCGCTGATAGCCCCGTTTTTTGCTCCTGTAACAATGTACAAATATACTATGTGTCATTAATACCTATTAAATGATTTAACTCAAGTATACCTACATTAATAGAAGTTCCTAGTATTTTGGGAAAGCTCTAATAGATATAGCACGTGCAGACTGTTTTTGTGTGAAATCCTCCTACTTAGTATCACGTATGTGTTCTCAGTACACTGCTAGCAGACAGAAAGGTTGATTTATAGAGATCAATTTGAGCCCCAGGTGATAATATACGGGCACTATTCATTTATCTGCATGTTATCATACAGCAGCGGCGGATTGGGACCATACACGTCACAGTTATATAGAGGAAAGATTTGATATTTAAACTGACATAACATTACTATTAACACGTCTGCGAGTGTCCTATGTAGGACTGTATACTTATAAATTAAGTCTCTGCAGTCCTACACGAGCTCCAATTATCAAACACCAAGGGACAATACACACTCTAAGATCACATTTAGGCAGGAACTGCGAATGGGATAACCCCATATTATCATACCACAGCACATTATTATTACAGATGTACTGATTTGGGAATATGCTCTAGATCAAGGCATAAGAGGAGTGAGTGAACAGCCCATTCGTCACAATACTGCTACAGTGATCCGCTCAGTCAGTTTGCAACAGTGAATGATTGAACATAATACATTGTATCAACCTCATAGCATTGCATGAGGAAACACATCACTGAATTGAAAGGACAACTAAACTGTACTGCATATTATCTACTCAATATTGAGTGATCTATATATACCCTTCCTGTAATTACCTCATAACCACACATTCGGATTGGTTTATAAGAGGTGGGAGGACACGACTAATAGATCACTTTAGGATATATTTAGAGTATTATAATTAATATATCATTATAGGTCAGACACATTAATACTATCGGTATTTGGATCGAATATTTAATAAGTACAGGAGAAATATCGGGTGCTCTAACGCCAGATTTTATTATTTCATTTCTTTCTATCTCTACATTTTAATATTTCGCTTTTTTATAGACAAGTGGGAAGAGTATATATTTTATGATACCAATAAAAGTTACGTTTTAATAATAAAAATAAAACTGTTAAATTCATCGACTAAGTGCACCACAGAACTACCTTTCTTTTTTGTTTTCTTTTTGGTAAAATACTGGTTCTAGGTAGCGGGTAGCACATCCCCCCCTTTAGACACATCTAGAAATTAATACAATAGATGGGGATATAGTCGCATGGTACCTGTGCGGAAATCTCTGTTTTTTCTACATGGTGTGGTGGTTTAAGTCAGGCACCCGGGGAGACACCTGTTTTCCGTGGGAGGAATATGACCATTGACATGCCTGGTCAAAATACAAAAAAAATCAGCTCTTCGGTGTGGAATTATTTCAACAGAAATGCGGACAACAGGTGTCAAGCCGTGTGTTGCCTTTGTCAAGCTGTAATAAGTAGGGGTAAGGACGTTAACCACCTCGGAACATCCTCCCTTATACGTCACCTGCAGCGCATTCATCATAAGTCAGTGACAAGTTCAAAAACTTTGGGCAACAGCGGAAGCAGTCCACTGACCAGTAAATCCCTTCCTCTTGTAACCAAGCTCCTGCAAACCACACCACCAACTCCCTCAGTGTCAATTTCCTCCTTACCCAGGAAAGCCAATAGTCCTGCAGGCCATGTCACTGGCAAGTCTGACAAGTCCTCTCTTGCCTGGGATTCCTCCAATGCATCCTTGAGTGTAACGCCTACTACTGCTGGCGCTGCTGTTGTTGCTGCTGGGAGTCGATCGTCATCCCAGAGGGGAAGTCGGAAGACCACTTGTACTACTTCCAGTAAGCAATTGACTGTACAACAGTCCTGTGCGAGGAAGATGAAATATCACAGCAGTCATCCTGCTGCAAAGCGGATAACTGAGGCCTTGGCAGCCTGGGCGTTGAGAAACGTGGTTCCGGTATCCATCGTTAATTCAGAGGCAACTATAGACTTGATTGAGGTACTCTGTCCCCGGTACCAAATACCATCTAGGTTCCATTTCTCGAGGCAGGCGATACCGAAAATGTACACAGACCTCAGAAAAAGACTCACCAGTGCCCTAAAAAATGCATTTGTACCCAATGTCCACTTAACCACAGACATGTGGACAAGTGGAGCAGGGCAGACTCAGGACTATATGACTGTGACAGCCCACTGGGTAGATGTATTGCCTCCCGCTGCAAGAACAGCAGCGGCGGCACCAGTAGCAGCATCTCGCAAACGCCAACTCGTTCCTAGGCAGGCTACGCTTTGTATCACCGCTTTTTTAGAATAGGCACACAGCTAAAAACCTCTTACGGCAACTGAGGAAGATCATCGCAGAATGGCTTACCCCAATTGGACTCTCCTGGGGATTTGTGACATCGGACAACGCCAGCAATATTGTGCGTGCATTACATCTGGGCAAATTCCAGCACGTCCCATGTTTTGCACATACCTTGAATTTGGTTGTGCAGAATTATTTAAAAAACGACAGGGGCGTGCAAGAGATGCTGTCGGTGGCCCGAAGTATTGCGGGACACTTTTGGCGTTCAGGCATCGCGTACAGAAGACTGGAGCACCACCAAAAATACCTGAACCTGCCCTGCCATCATCTGAAGCAAGAGGTGGTAACGAGGTGGAATTCAACCCTCTATATGCTTCAGAGGATGGAGGAGCAGCAAAAGGCCATTCAAGCCTATACATCTGACCACGATATAGGCAAAGGAGGGGGAATGCACCTGTCTCAAGCGCAGTGGAGAATGATTTCAACGTTGTGCAAGGTTCTGCAACCCTTTGAACTTGCCACACGTGAAGTCAGTTCAGACACTGCCAGCCTGAGTCAGGTCATTCCCCTCATCAGGCTTTTGCAGAAGAAACTGGAGACATTGAATGAGGAGCTAAAACAGAGCGATTCCGCTAGGCATGTAGGACTTGTGGATGGAGCCCTTAATTCGCTTAACCAGGATTCACGGGTGGTCAATTTGTTGAAATCAAAGCACTACATTTTGGCCACCGTGCTCGATCCTAGATTTAAAACCTACGTTGTATCTCTCTTTCCAGCAGACACAAGTCTGCAGGTGTTCAAAGACCTGCTGGTGAGAAAATTGTCAAGTCAAGCGGAACGTGACCCATCAACAGCTCCTCCTTCACATTCTCCCGCAACAGGGGGTGCGAGGAAAAGGCTACGAATTCCGAGCCCGCCCGCTGGCGGTGATGCAGGGCAGTCTGGAGCGAGTGCTGACATCTGGTCCGGACTGAGGGACCTGCCAACGATTACTGACATGTCGTCTACTGTCACTGCATATGATTCTCTCACCATTGAAAGAATGGTGGAGGATTATATGAGTGACCGCATCCAAGTAGGCACGTCAGGCAGTCCGTACTTATACTGGCAGGAAAAAGAGGCAATTTGGAGGCCCTTGCAGAAACTGGCTTTATTCTACCTAAGTTGCACTCCCTCCAGTGTGTACTCCGAAAGAGTGTTTAGTGCAGCCGCTCACCTTGTCAGCAATCGGCGTACGAGGTTACTTCCAGAAAATGTGGAGAAGATGATGTTCATTAAAATTAATTATAATCAATTCCTCCGTGGAGACATTCACCAGCAGCAATTGCCTCCAGAAAGTACACGGGGACCTGAGATGGTGGATTCCAGTGGGGACGAATTAATAATCTGTGAGGAGGGGGATGTACACAGTGAAAGGGGTGATGAATCGGACGATGATGATGAGGTGGACATCTTGCCTCTGTAGAGCCAGTTTGTGCACGGAGAGATTGATTGCTTCTTTTTTGGTGGGGGCCCAAACCAACCAGTCATTTCAGTCACAGTCGTCTGGAAGACCCTGTCGCTGAAATGATGGGTTCGTTAAAGTGTGCATGTCCTGTTTATACAACATAAGGGTGGGTGGGTGGGCCCAAGGACAATTACATCTTGCACCTCTTTTTTCTTTAATTTTTCTTTGCGTCATGTGCTGTTTGGGGAGTATTTTTTTGAAGGGCCATCCTGCGTGACACTGCAGTGCCACTCCTAGATGGGCCCGGTGTTTGTGTCGGCCACTTGGGTCGCTTATCTTAGTCACACAGCTACCTTATTGCGCCTCTTTTTTTCTTTGCATCATGTGCTGTTTGGGGACTATTTTTTTGAAGGGCCATCCTGCGTGACACTGCAGTGCCACTCCTAGATGGGCCAGGTGTTTGTGTCGGCCACTTGGGTCGCTTATCTTAGTCACACAGCTACCTCATTGCGCCTTTTTTTTTTATTTGCGTCATGTGCTGTTTGGGGAGTATTTTTTTGAAGGGCCATCCTGCATGACACTGCAGTGCCACTCCTAGATGGGCCAGGTGTTTGTGTCGGCCACTTGGGTCGCTTATCTTAGTCACACAGCTACCTCATTGCGCCTCTTTTTTTCATTGCGTCATGTGCTGTTTGGGGAGTATTTTTTTGAAGGGCCATCCTGCGTGACACTGCAGTGCCACTCCTAGATGGGCCAGGTGTTTGTGTCGGCCACTTGGGTCGCTTATCTTAGTCACACAGCTACCTCGGTGCAAATTTTAGGACTAAAAATAATATTGTGAGATGTGAGGTGTTCAGAATAGACTGAAAATAAGTGGAAATTATGGTTATTGAGGTTAATAATACTTTGGGATCAAAATGACCCCCAAATTCTATGATTTAAGCTGTTTTTGAGGGTTTTTTTAAAAAAACACCCAAATCCAAAACACACCCGAATCCGACAAAAAATTTTCGGTGACGTTTTGCCAAAACGCGTCCGAATCCAAAACACGGCCGCGGAACCGAACCCAAAACCAAAACACAAAACCCGAAAAATTTCCGGTGCACATCAGTAGTCTCAAAGTGGTATCCTGTGAGTAGCAGAGCTTGTTGAAGCACTCGCAAAGGTTCAGGTTTTGATGTAATTGAATTAAATACTGTAGCAGGCTTGGAGAAAATTATAAAGCAGAAACTAAGGCTGGGTACACACTTGACGATGTGCATAAGATGCAACATCGGCAAATGAAACAATATCGGACATACACACTGAACGATATCATCACCGATATAGTCAGTGACTGCATCCACCCACATCCAGTTGCATAAAGTCTTGTCCAATATCTTTACTGTAGATTTAAGGCTGGAACTAAAGATATTGGACTTCGTTAACGACCCACGGGGGCTCACATCGTTAATGATATAGTGTATACACACTGGTCGATATTAACGATGTATCATCCAATCCGTTTGCTCAGATTATATATCCAGTGCATATCATCAAGCAAAGTTATTGAGGCAATGCCAGGGGGAGGTGGTAATGACAGCTACTCTAAAGGGCCCTACACACTGGCGACCCGCCGCCGAGCTGCCCGACGGCGGATATGGCCGACGAGCGACCAGGCGGCGGGGGGGCAGTGACGGGGGGAGTGAAGTTTCTTCACTCCCCCCATCACGCGGCTCCATTGAAGTGCGGGCAAATATGGACGAGATCGTCCATATTGGCCTGCATGCACAGCCGACGGGGGACCAGCGATGAACGAGCACGGGGCCGCGCATCGTTCATCGCTGGAGCCTCCACACTGAAAGATATGAACGAGTTCTCGTTCATTTATGAACGAGATCGTGCATATCTTTCAAAAAATCGGCATGTGTGTAGGGCCTATAAGATCGATAGATTGGAAGAGGCGTATGTTACTTGATTAAGTTCTGCATTGTTACTTGGTTAAGTGCTGTTGTTCAGCCATTGCTGAATTGTTTCAAGCTGGTTAGCTTGGGTTTTCTGTTGTTAAGTGTGAGCTGGTGTGAATCTCACCACTATCTGTGTATTTCCTTCTCTCAAAGTATGTCCGTCTCCTCGGGCACAGTTTCTAGACTGAGTCTGGTAGGAGGGGCATGGAGGGAGGAGCCAGCCCACACTATTAAACTCTTAAAGGATTTACCGGTAGGTAATTAAAATCCTGTTATTATTTTCCTATTTTTTACTACATTTTCATCTCCAACCCACTGCATCTACTAATCATTACTGAAACATGGATTACTCCCTCTGACACTACTTTTCCTGCTGCACTCTCTGCTGGGGACTTCACATTCAAACACACATTCCAACATGGGGGTCACCATGGTGGTGATGTTGGGGTCTTTTTACCATTTAGTTACTCCTACCAACTCATACCCCAGAACTGCCCCTTACATTCTCTACATTTGAGGTCCATGCCATACGCCTTTTCCAACCTATCCATCTTAGAGTAGCTGTCATTTACCTCCTCCCCCTGGCATTGCCTCAACAACTTTGCTTCCTGGCTTCCTCTCTTTTGACATTCTCTATATTATCCTTGGTGATTTAAACATCCCTATCGATATCCCCACAAAATCCACTGTTTCTAAACTCAACCTCACATCTTCACTTGGTCTCGCCCTGAACAAGCCACTTCCCTATACAATGCATCCCTTTCTTCTGCTCTTGACTCTGTTGCTCCACCAACCACTATTTAATCGCGCAAATTAACACATAAACCCTGGCACACCAAATGCACCAGATACAGTATCTGCAAAAATGCTCACGTACAGCTTAGCGACACTGGAGGAAATCCCACTCTAATGCAGACTTCCTCCATTTCAAACTTATGTTTTTGTTCTTCAGTGCTGCGCTTTCCCTCGATAAACAGTCATACTTCAAGAACCTCATCTTCTCCCAGTCTTCCGACAACCAGCGCCTCTTTGCCACTCTCAACTCACTTCTCTTCCTAACCTCCTCTCCCATCCTCACTCTCTGCCACTTACTTCACATCCAAAATTGGCTCCATACATCAGGACATCACATCACATCACACCAGACCAGACCATCAGCAACCAGCCACCTCCTATCCCTTACCACATCTCCCCATTATTTCTCACCAGCTCTGACATCTTTCTCGCAAGTATCTGGTGAGGAAGTCATGGCCCTCATCTGTTCGCCCCCCAAAAAAACCTCCCCATTGATCCTATACCCTCCCACATCCTTCGCTACCTCTCTCCTTCTGCCTGTTCCCATCTTGCCCACCTTCTCAATCTCTCCCTCTCATCAGGCACTGTCCCCTCTGTCTTCAAGCATGCATTCATCTCACCTATTCTTAAAAAATCTACCCTTGATCCAAAAACTCTCTCCAGCTACTGACCCATCTCTATCTTCCCTTTTGCCTCCAAACTCCTTCAGCATATTGTCTACAACTGCTTTACTTCCTTTCTTTCCTCACGCTCACTGCTTGACCCATTCCAGTCTGGTTTCTGTCCTCTCCACTCCACTGAAACTACCCTCGCAAAAGTCTCCAATGACCTCCACGCTGCCAAATTTTAGTACCACTACTTTCTGCTTATTCTTCTTGATCTCTCTGCTGCTTTTGACCCTGTGGACCACCCTTCTGCAAATCCTTCACTCCTTTGGCCTGTGTGATACTGCCCTGTCTTAGCTTTCTTCCTACTTCCCTGAATGATTATTCTCTGGTTCATCTCATGACTATACCCCCTCCACCACTTCTACTAACTGTAGATGTCACCCAAGGTTCTGTTCTTGGTCCTCTCCTTTTCTCTCTCTATACATCCTCCAGTTCTTTTGCCTTACAATATCATCTCTATGCTGATGATACTCAAATTTACCTTTCCTCCCAGGCCCTCTCCCCTGCTTTCCTCACTCGTATTTCCAACTGTCTATCTGTTATCTCTTCTTGAATGTCCCAGTACTTTCCTAAACTTCACATGTCTTAGACTGAGCTGATCATCTCCCCACCCTCCTGCACAACCTCATCTCCCACAATTTCATTATCTTTTGATGGAACAACTATCTCCTCTAGCCCCAAAGTGTGCTATCTTGAGTAATCCTTGACTTCTCCCTCTCCTTCAAACCACACATTCAGCACCTCTCATAATCCTGCCATTTTCACCTAAAAAATATTTCCAGGATCAGACCCAGGATGCTACTAAGACCCTTATCCACTCACTGGTCATCTCCAGACTAGACCACTGTAATTATCTCCTGACTGGCATCCATGACAAATGCCTCTCTCCACTCCAAACTATCCTCAATGCTGCAGCCCGGCTCATCTTCTTCACCAAAAGCATTTTGTCCACCTCTCCTCTCCTAAAAGCCCTTCACTGGCTTCCCTTCCCTTTCAGAATCCAATTCAAGCATCTCACACTCATCTACAAAGCCCTCACCCACTTCTCTCTCATTTACATCTCTAACCTTAAGTCCCCTCACACTCCCTTCCGTCCTCTTCGCTCTGCTAATGCACGTCGACTCTCCTGCTTACTGATTTTCTTCCTCCCACTCCTACCTCAAAGATTTTTTCATGTGCTGCTCCTTTTCCCTACCTCTCCTCCTCTGACTGTCCACCGCTTTACAAAACTTCAATCGGTCTCTCAAAACCCATTTAGTCACCAAATTCTAGCCAAATGTCATCCTAACCCTCTGTTCCACACACTCTGTCTACCCCACCTGTGTCACTCCTGCCTGTCCGCCCCCTCCCATTTAGAATGTAAGCTCTCATGAGTAGGGTCCTTTTCCCTCATGTGCTTATCCTTCACTTACTTCAATAATATTCAACTGCACCAAATACTGTGGTTTTCTGCCACCGGATACTTATTTCAGTGTTATCTGCTGCTATGTTTATTTACCCTGTACTTGCCCTATATTGTCTTCAACTGTAAGTCTCTGTTTTCCTGAATTCTTTTTCTTATGTACTCTGTAATTGGGCGCTGCAGAACCTTTGTGGCGCCATATAAAGGATGATGATGATAATAATAATAATAATAATAATAATAATTGCTGTTATTATTATGTAACCAAAGCACTAGTCATCTATATCTTGTGTTCTCTCTCTCCTCTCTGCCCGTTTTCTTCTCTCTGTGCCTCTCTCATCTTGCTCTGCCTGCCTCTCCTCTCTGCCCCCTCTTTCCTCTCTGTGTCTCTCTCCTCTCTCTCTCTCTCTCTGCCCCTCTCCTCTCTCTTCTCTCTCTACCTCTCTCTCATCTTTATGCCTCTCTCCTCTCACTCTGCTTTTCTTTTTCTGTCCCCTCTCCTCTTTCTGCATCTCTCTCTGCTTCTCTCTCTCTCTCTCTCTCTCTCTCTCTCTCTCTCTCTCCTTTTCTCTCTCTGTCTCTGGCCCCCTCTCTCCTCTCATCTCTTTCTTCTCTCTCATAATTTTGCCCCTCTGCTCTCTCTGCTTCCCCCTCTTCTCTCTGCCCCCTCTCCCTCTCCTTCTGTGTCTCTCTCATCTCTCTCTGTCTGCCCCCTCTCCTCTCTCTGCCTCTGTCATCTTTTTATCCCTCTCTCTGGCTTTCTCTCCTCTCACTGCTTCTATCATCTTTCTGCCTCTCTCTGCCTTTTTTCCCTCTATCTCCTTTCTCTCTGCCTCTCTATATTCTGTATTTCTCCTCTTTCTGCTCCCTCTTACTTTCTGTCTCTCTCTCTCTCTCTCTCTTTCCACCTTTCCTGCTCTCTCTCTCTCTCTTTTTAAATGTCTTCCACCAGATCCCATCTCGCTTCTTGCACCTGTCCAATGTCTCTCTCTCCCATTGTTGTCCCCCTTTGGCTTACTTCTGTCACTGAAGCTGCAACACAAACCTCTCACAGCAGGGAAATGTCCACTGCCAGCTCCCCCTTAAAAAAAAGTATAGATTCACCCCAGCCTGCACAGCTGTTCAGGAATGATTCTGATCCTCTCCAGCCTCCGTCACCAGCAGCAGCAGTTGCTGGTGCAGAGAATGGAGATAAGCAGAATCAGTTCCCCACCCTGCCCAAAATGAGGCTACGTAATCCACCCCCACTGCAGGAGTGCAGGTAGAACCTGTGCTGCTGTCTCATGGACATGTGAGGGAAGGAGGCACACACAGCAGGACCAGCCAGGAGGCGGTAAGGACAGGGTACAGTGCTATGGATTGTTTGAGTATATGGGGCCCCAAATCATAGTCTTGCTTAGGGTCCCATGAGGTCTAAATCCACCTCTGGCTTGGGGCTTAAAAGAATTGTTGTAAAACATGAGCATTTGTCTATAAGCTGAGGATGATTATGATAATGATGATGATGATGATGATGATGATATTAATGGTCTACAGCTTAAGTGAACCACAAGATAGACTGTTGTTTCTGCCATATTTGAGGGGGTTTAGTCTAAAAGCTGTCGAAGTCGGAAAATATTACAGTCCACACATCACGTACAAACACCACATAGCTGGCATCCGTGAGCTTACTTATTTGGCCATGCGTGCACATATTCGCAAATTGCGTATGATCGCTCACGCGGTCGTGCGTGTTAGCATGTGGTATGAGTAATTACGGAGGCATTTGTACTCGCATGGAAAAGCCACAAAGACATATCATATATTTAATCCATATCTTGCATACATCACCCACTGTCTGCTCACCCTCCTAATAGCATGAAGATGGTTCGCACATAAATTATCCTCCCAGAGACTCAAATACAATGTACCAGATGGCCTTATTTACGCAAAGCTTTGAAATCCTATGAAGAAGGCAAATACCTTTGTTTACCCCTATTGTTATAGAGTTGTCCAGTATCTGTCGAAGACAATAAATACTGGATTGTCATTGTCTTATCTGAAGACAGGACGAACAGAAAGACAATATCCAGGAACCTAGGTTGACTGAAGAGAAACTCAATTAGCAATAGCTAACAAATTACAAACCAGACATTTAGAAATCTGAGGTAATAACATTCATAGTCTAAACTCTTGGAGATATATATATATATATTTATTTCCTAACAAACTGTAATAGCAGGAGTGTGTGTGTGTGTGTGTGTGTGTATTTGTGTGTGTGTGTATATATATATATATATATATATATGTATGTATATAGATATATATGGATATATGTATATCTTGAGGATGGAAATAGATAATCATATCATGTGTGGAATCATATTGTTCAGAGTCACGTAAACATTAATCTGGTGGGTATAAGAATATTATCATATATTGCAACATTAAGTTATTAATAATACCAGATTTATGTATGATTAATGTGATGGGTTTAACTGGTCATGGGGCGGGAACTCAGATGCAAACAACAGAAATCACATCTCAAGTCTTAGCCATCGCCCACCTCTTGAGCTGACCAATGATCCCCGGTGCACAGGATATGTCCCACCCCCGAACCAATGGAAGAAGAGCACACAGTGTCTATTGTATTATGTTTTGATCCACTGTATAAAAAGCAGGCCAGGTCACTATCACAGACTCTGAAGGTCATCTCCCTTGATGACTGAGGACCGGTTGGGAAGCGCAGGTGAAACCAAAAACGTATGTACCATTGACTGTAGACATTTTTCTATTGTATTGTATTGTTATTGTAACCCCCTTTCAGCAATTATATGTGGGTGTGTCGGAACCCAGCATCTTAAATACAATCTGGTGTCGTGTCTCCTTTCCCTGCTAAGGTTATAAGTGTATTTCAGTCACACGTGTAGCTGCTAAGTGCTCACGGAGTATCTTTGGGTGTGCACGCACTGCGTGTACTTTGTACGGCCAGCGCGGCATTTGTACGCAAAGTATGTACACAGTACGGGGCTTTGCACGCTAATGGGGTAAAAAAGTACATAAGCTAAAGATTGATTACAGCGGCCGCAGTGGCTCCATTTAAAGTATATTGAATGTCTTTTTAAAGTGTTGCTTTTAGTCCTGTATGTAAATCGACGTTTACATAGCAAAACAGGTTTTTACAAATAAAATAAATGGTTGAAACACATGCGGAAGTAGAAGTGGGTTATATGTATATTTAGCATATGGCTGTCTTAAAAAATGTACATATATAAATGTGCTGGTGACATGCATCTAAAGATAGTTGTCACTTTGCCTATGGTACAGCTTGGATTATCTAATTAATGCAGTTTATGTCTGCTGTTATTGCACTATTGCAGAAAACTACGCATCAGGTCCTTTAACTTAGTGTCTAATGCTCAACGAAAAATACACTTGGATTTCTTCTAATCCTTGCTCTATAAATGTAACACACCAGTCTCAGATATAACAGGTACTCTACAGAATAATGTAAATATGGCTGAGTTTTCATTTTCAGTACCACCATTAACCCCTTACTGTGCCTAATCCACACATCATTTTCTGTACTGGTTACACTGAAGTGTATATGTCTGGAATGCGTAATACTGTAAATTGTCTTAAGATCCAAAGCCAGTTACAATGATTAAGTAAACAAATTGCACTTCAGCCACTGTTGACCTTCACGTGTATTTCAGATATAGCTTAGTTGAGTATATTTGTAATACAATATGTCATCATCCAGATATATTAATCTGTGCATCTACAATAATTCTGCTGACATTTAGCCTCCTGGCTTCTGTTGCATGACAAACCATATGGAAGAACTTTAAGCAGTCAGTGCGTTGGCATCTATAGATGCTGAAATGTGGTCAGTCTATTGACCTGTACGCTGTTCAAATGAATTCATAAACATTAAAAGTGAAGCAGAGATTGATTTGAACATGCTGAGTTTATAACACATAGAGGACTTTACATTATGTAGTGCAGAACGAATTGTCAGAAAGAAAGTCTAAATAATCTGAACACTTTGCAACTAAAAAAAATTAAATTGTTTTAGTAAACGTCGGAGTGATCCTTGTATTTTGTGTTTTATTCTCATTGTAGTCACATATACAGTTGCTTACAGTGTACCAGGGACACTAGATTAGACCTTTGTCACAAAATAATTGGTGTAAAGTTGCAGAGTAAGCATAACAATGGGGGTCATTCCGACCCGATCGCTCGCTGCAGTTTGTCTCAGCGCAGCGATCAGGTCGGAACTGCACATGCGCCGGCGCCACAGTGCGCCGGCGCATGGCAGCTTTCGTTACCTAGCGATCGCCTCTGAGACAGAGACGGTCGCTAGGTGGAAGGGGTTTGAACGGCGGCGTTAAGCCGCCACTTAGGGGGAGCAGTCCGGCCAACGCAGGTGTGGCCGGACCATTGGGGGGGCGGGCCACGGCGGCTACGTGGAGCTGCGCTAACCAGGAGTTACTCCTCAAATACAAAGGCATCGCCGCTGTGCAATGCTTTTGTATTTGTGCGAGGGGGCCGCACAGACATGCGGGGCGGACCTAGCCCTGTGCTGGGGGTCCCCCTGCATGTCTGAGTTTACGATCGTAGCTGTGCTAATTTAGCACAGCTAAGATCAACTCGGAATTACCCCCTATATGTGGTACGAGCATGGTGGGGTCACTTGTATCAGAACTTCATATTTTGTCTTTTTTACCCTGATTAGTGACTGAGACACACAATGCAATAAATAAACTTAAAGCACTTTTCTCATTAGTATTGAAAATAGCGGGATTTATTCTAGAGATGAGCGGTACCGCTTCGAATTTCCAGTATCCGAGGCAGTCGAGTCGGGGCTCGGATCAGGCGCCAATTTCAAAGTCCCATTAAGTCAATGGGCTGACCACTGATTGGCTGAGAGAGCTGCCTGTCATGGCTCTCAACCAATCAACATGTCCCCATTGACTTTAATGGGACAAGATGGCGGGCCACACCGTGGTATTTACACCACCGCCCGCACTGGCAACACCACCACCCGCACGGCCAATACCTCCATACTGCAGACACCAATGCACTAAGGATATCGCTGGCACTCCCACATTGCTGACACCCCCGCACTGAGGACACCAGACACTCCAGCAATGCTGACACTGCCAGCTTCCCTGCGCTGTGGACATTGCCAGCACTCCTGCACTGTCGACACAAACTGCACCCCCACACTGCTGACTCAGCCGCACCCCCACACTGCTGATACTGCTGATACACCCCAGCACTGAGGACACCACCGCCACTCCTGCCTTGGCGACACTGCTGGCACCCCCCAGCACCGAGGACACTGCCAACACTCCTGCACTGCCAACACTGCCAGCACCCCAGCAGTCCTGACACACCAGCAACCCCACACTGAGGACACTGCCAGCACTGCTGACACAGCTGGCACCCCTGCAGGGAGGACACCCCTGGCACACCCACACTGCTGACATAACCAGCAGTACCGACTCCACCAGCAACTTTGCACTGAGGACACCACCATCACTGCTGACACTGCCATCACTCCAGCAGTACTGTCACCGCACCTCGGCACTGCCGACACTTCCACACTGAGGACACCGATTGGCATCTCCTGTCACAGTAAGTGCACTATTGGTATATCTGACATGCACTGTATCCTGCATTATGGGGGTAATTGTTGATCGCAGCAGCAAGTTTGTTAGCAGTTGGGCAAAACCATGTGCACTGCAGGGGGGGGGGGGGGGAAGATATAACATTTGCAGAGAGTTAGATTTGGGTGGGTTATTTTGTTTCTGTGCAGGGTAAATACTGGCTGCTTTATTTTTACACTGCAATTTAGATTTCAGTTTGAATACACCCCTCTCAAATCTAACTCTCTCTGCACATGTTATATCTGCCCCACCTGCAGTGCACATGGTTTTGTCTTACTGCTAACAAATTTGCTGCTGCGATCAACTCAGAATTAGGCCCTATATCCGACCCACACTGTATCCCGCACTGTGGGGGTAATTCCAAGTTGATCACAGCAGGACATTTTTTAGCAGTTGGGCAAAACCATGTGCACTGCAGGGGGGCAGATATAACATTTGCAGAGAGAGTTAGATTTGGTTGGGTTATATTGTTTCTGTGCAGTGTAAATACTGGCTGCTTTATTTTTACACTGCAATTTAGATTGCAGAACGAACTCACCACACCCAAATCTAACTCTCTCTGCACATGTTATTTCTGCCCCCCCCCCCTGCAGTGCACAGGGTTTTGCCCAACTGCTAAAAAAATTCCTGCTGCGATCAACTTGGAATTACCCCCTGTATCCATTCCACATTATATCCAACCCGCACTGTATCCAACCAGCAATGTATCCCACACTGTAACCATCCCTCACTGTATCCAACCAGCAAAGTATCCAGTACTGTATCTGACCGAACTGTATCCCGCACTGTATCTAATCAGCAATGTATTCAGCACTGCGTCTGACCCACACAGTATCTATCCCACACTTTATCCAACCCGCAGTGTATTCTGCACTGTATCCAACCTGCAATGTATCCCGGACTGTATCCAGCCCTCACTGTATCCAATCTGCACTGTTTTCCGACCCACACTGTGTCCCACACTGTATTCAACCAGCAATATATCCTGCACTGTATTCGACCCACACTGTATTTAACCCACACTGTATCTCATGCTGTATCCAACCTGCACTGTATCCCATGCTGTATCCAACCTGCACTTTGTCCCACACTGTATCAAGCAGCACTGTATCCAACACACACTCTTCCACACTGTATCTAATCAGCAATGTATTCAGCACTGCGTCCGACCCACACTGTATCCAACCCACAGTGTATTCTGCACTATATCCAACCTGCAATGTATCCTGCATTGTATACAACCTGCACTGTTTTTCGACCCACACTGTGTCCCACACTGCATTCAACCAGCAATATATCCCGCACAGTATCCAACCCACACTGTATCCAACCCACACTATATCCAACCCAAACTGTATCCAACCCACACTGTATCCAATCCAGTGTATTCCACACTGTATCCGATCTGCAGTGTATCCTGCACTTTATTCAGCCACACTGTATCTAACATGCACTGATTCCACCCTGCACTCTGCCCCACACTGTATCCAACCAGTAATATATCCCGCACTGTATCCAACCCGTACTGTATCCGTCCCGCACTGTAACCAACCCACACTGTATACAGCAGTTTAGCCAGCCTTTGGCCAATATTAATGAAAACAATATTGTGAGCTGTGACTTGAGGTGGTAAAAATTGAGTGTAAATGCCTGAAAATTAATGTTATTGAGGATAACAATACTCAAGGAACAAAAAAAGGCCCAAATTAAGTTTCTCATACGTCCTAGAGGATGCTGGGGTCCAGTTCAGTACCATGGGGTATAGATGGTTCCGCAGGAGCCATGGGCACTTTAAGACTTTTCAAGGGTGTGAACTGGCTCCTCCCTCTATACCCCTCCTCCAGACCTCAGTTTTAGAAATGTGCCCAGGCAGACTGGATGCACTCCAGAGGAGCTCTACTGAGTTTCTCTGAAAAGACTTATGTTAGGTTTTTTTATTTTCAGGGAGAACTGCTGGCAACAGTCTCCCTGCTCCATGGGACTGAGAGGGCAGAAGTAGGAACCAACTTCCTAAAGAGTTTCATGGCTCTGCTACTGGCTGACAGGACACCATTAGCTCCTGAAGGGAACTGAATGCTAGCCATGCCTAGATGCTCACTCCTACAGCACGCCGTCACCTCCCTCACAGAGCCAAAAGTCAGAAGACAGGTGAGTGTTATAAGACAGATCTTCAATCAAGAAAGTGACGGCTAAAGGTACCGCCGGCTGGCGGGAGCGCAGCACGCCATGTTGCCCACACATACACAGACACTGCAGGGTGCAGGGTGCGGGGGGGCGCCCTGGGCAGCATGAAACCTATGGAAACTGACATAAATAAGGGGCATAAGTTGCTGAGGCACAGTCCTACCCACGCCAGTATAAAAATTACCTCATAAAAGCTGAGGAGAAACACACCATTGAAGAGTGGAGCTTCCTCCTCAGTCAGCCAGCACATTGCTCAGCGCCATTTTCTCTATCTCCTCAGGCTGCAGAGACAACGCTGGTCCTCCTCCACTACTGAACAAGTATCAGGGTGCAAAACAGGGGGGGCACAGTGAATTTGGTGCTATATAATTGTGTGATTAACATTATAAAAGCGCTACATGACAGTGGGCATTTTGTGTTCACAGACATTGTGTTACTAGCGCTGGGTTGTGTACTGGCAAATCCTATCTGTGTCCCTCTGACAGATTATACTGTGGGTCTGTCCCCCTATAAGTCCCGGAGTGTCTGTGGTGTGGTTGTGCACGTGTGTGACATGTCTGTGGCAGGGAACTCTGTGGAGACATGTTAGGGACACAGAGGTGTAATATGACACCAAGAGCCTGACTGGGTAAAAGGTTACATGATAGTGTGAATCATATCAGTAAGAGGTTGGACTGAATCTCACACAGAAAATGAAAATAATCTGTTGAAGATGTGATTTTTAATAGTTCTGCCTTTCATCTACAGGGACCTTTCTGGGTCACATACAAATTTGCACAAGTAGTACAAAGTGATACCGACACGGACTCTGATTCCTGTGTTGACACTAGTGATTCCAGGTGAATATGTCCTAAGTTAGCAAAAAAGCATTCAAAACACGTTTTAGCTATAAAGGAGGTGTTAGAAGTTACGAAGCCCCCTCTTTTACAACAAGGAGAGGGTTTACTTTAGTAAAGAAGTAATGTAATTTTCCCTCCACCTCAGGCAGCTTTTTTTTCCCAAAAAAGGTAGGAGTCACCCCGCATTTTAGACAGGGCCCTGTCATAAAAGAGAAAAGGTGTTTCTCCCTTTGCCTGGAATGGCTTCACTTAAGGAGCCGACAAACCGCAAGTGAGTGAGGTGATCTATTGATGTGGCCAGTGGGACACTACTCAGGCCTACCACTGTCTGTGAGTGGGTGAGTAGTGCTATTGAAAAGTGGTCAGAAAACTTGTCATTAGACATTGACACAATAGATACTCCTAACGTTAGGTCATATCAAAGAAGCTGCTGCGTACGTACTAGAAACCATGAAATATATTGGTTTCTTGGGATCAAGAACCGTTACCATGGCAGTATCGGTTCAGAGGGCGTTGTGGATTCGCTAGTGGAATGCTGATGTAGATTCCAAAAGAAATAGGGAGGCTCTCCCGTATAAAGGTGAGGCCTTGTTTGGTGATGGGCTGGATGCGTTAGTCTCGGCGGGTACCGCAGGTAAGTCAACATTTTTGCCTTATGCTCCTACACCAGCGAAAAAGACACATCACTTTCACTTACAGTCCTTTCGGCCCAACAAATACAAAAAGGCCAAGGGTTCCCCCTTTTTTGCAGGTAGGGGAAGGGGAAAAGGAAAGAAATCCGCAGCGTCTCCCAGATCGCAGGACGGGAGGGAGCACGTCTGAAACTTTTTAGCCAAATCTGGATTCAATCTGGCCTGGACCAATGGGTCTTACAAATAGTGTCCCATGGGTACAAACTAGAGTTTCAAGACGTCCCCCCATGCCGATTTTTCAAATCGACCTTGCCAGCTTCTTTTCCGGGAAGAGAGGCAGTAACAACGGCAATTCAAAAATTATGTCAGAATCAGGTCATTGTCCTGGTACCCTTGGCACAGTAAGGAGAAGGTTTTTTTATTCAAGCCTCTTTGTAGTTCCGAAGCCAGACGGCTCAGTCAGACCGATTTTAAACCTGAAAAATCTGAATCTCTACCTGAAAAGGTTCAAGTTCAAGATTGAATCCCTGATGGTAGTGATTTCCAGTCTGGAAGAGGGGGAATTCATGGTGTCAGTAGACATAAAAGATGCTTACTTGCATGTTCCCATTTATCCTCCTCACCAAGCTTATCTGAGATACGCAGTACAGGATTGCCAATACCAGTTTCAGATGTTGCCATTTGGACTCTCCACGGCACCGAGGGTATTCACCAAGGTGATGGCGGAGATGATGGTCCTCCTTCGTTAAAAAGGAGTCAATATAATTCCTTATCTGGACGATCTCCTGATAAAAGCGAGATCCAGGGAACAGTTGGTGCAGAACATCGCACTCTCCCTGTCAATACTCCAACAACATGGTTGGATCATGAATTTTCCAAAGTCACAGTTGGAACCGATGACAAGATTGTCCTTTTTAGGGATGATTCTGGACACAGAAGTACGGAGAGTATTTCTTTCAATGGAAAATGCTCTGGAAATCAAGAAAATGGTCAAACAAATATTGAAACCAACAAGCGTGTCGATCTATCAATGTATTTGGTTGTTGGGGAAAATGGTAGTGGCCTACGAGGCCATACAGTTTGGCCGATTTCATGCCAGAGTATTTCAGTGGGATCTGTTGGACAGGTGGTCCGGATCCCACCTACACATGCACCGGAAAATAATCCTGTCCCCCAAAGCCAGGATTTTGCTCCTGTGGTGGCTACACAGTTCTCACCTACTAGAGGGACGCAGGTTTGGAATTCACGACTGGGTCCTAATAACCACGGATGCAAGTCTCCGAGGCTGGGGAGCTGTCACACAGGGGGAAAGCTTCCAAGGAAAATGGTCAAGTCAGGAAGCCTGCCTTCACATAAATGTTCTGGAATTGAGAGCCATTTACAACGCCCTTCTACAAGCGGTACATCTTCTTCAAGATCCCGTGCAGATCCAGTCCGACAATGTAACAGCAGTCGCGTACATAAACAGGCAAGGCGGAACGAAAAGCAGAGCGGCAATGGCAGAGGTGACAAGGATTCTCCTCTGGGCAGAAAGACATGTTAGAGATCTGTCAGTAATTTTCATTCCGGGAGTGGACAACTTATTATTTATTTATTTATTTATTAGCAGTTTCTTATATAGCGCAGCATATTCCGTTGCGCTTTACAATTAGAACAACAATTATAGAACTAAACTGGGCAAAGACAGACAGACAGGCAGACAGAGGTAGGAAGGCCCTGCTCGCAAGCTTATAATCTATAGGGAAATAGGCATTGATACACAAGGATAGATGCTACTTGTCACATAATGGTTCCCCAGGTTGCTAGGTTCTTAATGGGTTGTATATGATATGATCACCCAGCAATGTTGGAAGACAAAATGTGAGTTTATGTGGACTGTACAGAGGGGATGTAACTTGATAGGGAAGCTGTGAAGGTTATGTGTGTGGGTGTGAAATTTGGTAGGCTTGTCTGAAGAGATGAGTTTTCAGAGAACGTTTAAAGGTTTGGAGACTAGAGGAGAGTCTTATTGTGCGTGGGAGTGCATTCCACAGAGTGGGTGAAGCCCGGGTAAAGTCCTGTAATTTTGAGTCGGAACAGGTAATACATGTGGATGAGAGACGCAGATCTTGTGCAGAGCGGAGAGGTCTGGTAGGGAGATATTTTGAGATGAGTGAGGAGATGTATGATGGTGCAGTTTGGTTAATAGCCTTGTATGTAAGTAAAAGTATTTTATATTTGACACGGTAGAATACCGGTAACCAATGGAGGGACTGACAGAGCGGATCAGCAGATGAAGAACGTCTGGCGAGGAAGATTAGCCTCGCAGCTGCATTTAAAATGGATTGAAGTGGTGATAGCCTATGTTTGGGAAGACCAGTAAGGAGACTATTACAATAATCAATGCGGGAGATGATGAGTGCATGGATTAGAGTTTTTGCAGTGTCTTGTGTAAGATAAGGGCGTATTTTGGATATGTTTTTAAGGTGCATGTAACATGATTTAGAGACAGATTGAATGTGTGGAACAAAGGACAACTGGGAAGCAGACTTCCTCAGCAGACACCATCTCCATCCAGGAGAGTGGGGCCTCCACCAAGAAGTCTTCGCAGAGGTGACAAATCTTTGGGGAGTTCCTCAAGTAGACATGATGGCATCTCGTCTAAACAAGAAGCTTCAGAGATATTGTTCCAGGTCGAGAGACCATCAAGCAATAGCAGTGGATGCACTGGTGACCCAGAGGGTGTTTCAGTCGGTATATGTTTTCCCTCCACTTCCACTGATTCCAAAAGTTCTCAAAATAATAATAAGAACAAGAGTTTGAGCAATCTTCATTGCCCCAGACTGGCCAAGGAGGGCTTGGTATCCATATCTTCAGAAGTTGCTCATAGAAGATCCTCGGCCTCTTCCTCCTCTAGAGGACCTACTACAGCAGGGGCCATGTGTGTATCAAGACTTACCGCGGCTACGTTTGACGGCATGGCTGTTGAGCATCGGATCCTAGCCCGAAAGGGTATTCCCAAGGAAGTCATCCCCACTCTTATTCAGGCCTGGAAAGGAGTAACATCTAAACATTACCACCGTGTTTGGAGAAAATATGTGTCTTGGTGTGAATCCAAGAAGGCTCCTACGGAAGAGTTTGAGATGGGACGTTTTCTCCATTTTCTGCAGGCTGGCGTGGATGCGGGCCTTAGATTGGGGTCAATCAAGGTCCAGATTTCGGCCTTATCAGTTTTCTTTCAAAAACAATTGGCCTCCTTTCCAGAAGTTCAGACGTTCGTGAAAGGGGTTCTGCACATCCAGCCTCCATTTGTGCCTCCAGTGGCACCATGGGACCTTAATGTGGTGTTGCAGTTCCTTCAATCAAATTGGTTTGAACCTCTGCAGGAGATAGAATTGAAGTTTCTCACTTGGAAAGTGGTGATGCTTTTGGCCTTGGCATCCGCAAGGCCAGTGGCAAACGCAGGATTTGCATGGGGGGGTTTCCAGAACTGGGCGGAGCCAATCACGGGGGTGGGGACTGAGGTGACCCAGTATATGCTGGGTCCGTACAACTAGTGTGTGTGTGTGTGTGTGTGTGTGTGTGTATATATATATCTACACATATATATATATTTATATATATATACATACACAGTACACACACACATACATACATATACACATATACATAGCATATTAATAATAATAATAATAATAATAATAATAATAATAATAATAATTTTATTTATATAGCGCTCTTTCTTCAACAGGACTCAAGGCGCTTTACAGACATCAAAAACAATACACATGATACAGAGGATTTAAGTAATACAGCAATAGATAAGCCACACAGACATAAAAGAAAACCTTAAGCACACAGAAAGCATAATACATGATTGGTGTAGGCATTTTGGGTAATTAAACATGTATGTATATATATATATATATATATATACATACACACACACATACAGTACACACATATATATATATATATATATATACACACACACACATGTATGTATGTATATATATATATATATATATCATATGTGTGTGTGTGTGTGTGTGTGTGTGTGTGTGTGTGTGTGTGTGTTTATGTGTATGTATGTATATACATGTGTATACATGTATGCACATGGATATACAGTATATGTACTATAATTAAAATAAAGTAAACTTTTATTGCACTTGCAAGTGCCACCAGGAAGACAGCAGGCTGCAGAGGACGCTAGACAGTCATTAATAATACTCATGCAGCTAAAAAAAAAAAAAATAAAATTTTTTTTTAGTGGAGCGGGGTTTCTGGGTACTCGGAAACCCCCCCTGGGTGCGCCACTGAAGGCAGGTGTCTGAGTTGGGGGCCTTGTCTCACAAGAGCCCTTACCTGATCTTCCATGAAGATAGGGCAGAGTTAAGAACTCGTCAACAATTTCTTCCAAAGGTGGTTTCGTCCTTCACATAAACCAACCTGTTGTGGTGCCAGTAGCTACTGACACTTTCACTGAGTCACAGTCTCTAGATGTGGTTAGAGCTTTGAAGATTTATGTCGCAAGAACAGCTCGATTATGGAAAACAGGGGCTCTGTTTGTCCTGTATGCTCCCAGCAAGATTGGGTGTCCAGCTTCTAAGCAGACTATTGCGCGCTGGATCAGAGAGACAATTCAGCACGCTCATTCTACGGCAGGCTTGCCGGTACCGAAGTCAGTGAAGGCCCATTCTACTAGGAAAGTGGGCTCATCCTGGGCGGCTGCCCGGGGCATCTCGGCTTTACAACTTTGCAGAGCAGCTACTTGGTCAGGGTCAAACACATTTGCTAAATTTTATAAGTTTGACACCTTGGCCGATGAGAACCTCAAGTTCGGTCAATCGGTACTGCAGGGTCATCCGCACTCTCCCGCCCGTACTGAAGCTTTGGTATAACCCCATGGTACTGAAGTGGACCCCAGCATCCTCTAGGATGTATGAGAAAATAGGATTTTAATACCTACCAGTAAATCCTTTTCTTCTAGTCCGTAGAGGATGCTGGGCACCCGACCCAGTGCGTACTTTACCTGCAGTTTGTTCTTTATAGTTACACAAGTTGTGTTTCATTTGTTTTCAGCATGTTGCTGTAAATGGTTCATGCCTGTTGGCGTGTGTCATGTTGAATGCCATGTTGTGTGGCATGGTTGAGGTGTGAGCTGGTATGAATCTCACCATTAGTATAAAAGTAAATCCTTTCCTCGAAATGTCTGTCTCCCTGGGCACAGTTCCTATAACTGAGGTATGGGGCATAGAGGGAAGAGCCAGTTCACACCCTTGAAAAGTCTTAAAGTGCCCATGGCTCCTGCGTACTGTCTATACCCCATGGTACTGAAGTGGACCCCAGCATCCTCTATGGACTAGGAGAAAAGGATTTACCGGTAGGTATTAAAATCCTATTTATTTTAGCTATTTTTGTACATTTTTGAAAAAAAAGCCAAATCCAAATCCAGTCACAGCAGTTTGGCAAATCCAAATCCAAAACTGGCTGACGAATCAGAACCAAATCCAAATGCAGCAAAAAGGGCCCCACACACATCCCTAGTTTATTCAGGGTTGTTAGCAAACCAAAAAAGTTAGCAATTGGGCAAAAGCATGATGTAGGACAAACTGAAATCTAAACGACCCTCAGTGTTGGCCGCGCATGCAACTTAATTTTGATTCATCTTCCAAAGCTGCATACACGGCATAACGTCCTTGTGTGATATCGCTAACATATGCCCACGTTGAGCGGGTCAGACCATGTTGCACTGCAGGTGGAGCAGATGTAACGTCTGCAGAGAGATTTACATTTAGATGGGGTGTGTTCAAACTGAAATCTAAATTGCAGTGTAGAAATTTAGCAGCCAGTATTTACCATGCACAGAAATAATATAACACACCCAAATCTAACTCTCTCTGCACATGTTACATCTGCCCCACCTGCAGTGCAGCATAGTTTTGCCCAATTGCTAACTTGTTTGGTTTGCTAATAAACCCGAATAACCCCCAGGATCCATATTTGAAAAAAAGTTTCCGGAAAAACACTTGGTGCTGCTAAATCGCAAAGTTTGTTGCGCGCTAAAAAGCCTCATTTAGCCCGGTTTGAGCAAATGTATATGTGAACACATCTGTAGATGCTTACACATTAGGTGCACAGAAATTAATGTGTACCTAGTAGTGATGAGCGGGTTCGGTTCCTCGGAATCCGAACCCCCCCGAACTTCAGCCTTTTTACACGGATCCGAGGCAGACTCGGATCTTCCCGCCTTGCTCGGCTAACCCGAGCGCGCCCGAACGTCATCATCCCGCTGTCGGGTTCTCGCGAGGCTCGGATTCTATCGCGAGACTCGGATTCTATATAGGGAGCCGCGCGTCGCCGCCATTTTCACACGTGCATTGAGATTCATAGGGAGAGGACGTGGCTGGCGTCCTCTCCATTTAGATTAGAAGAGAGAGAGTGAGAGTGAGACACTTGATTTACTGGAGCTTAGGAGTACTCAGAGAGTGCAGAGTTTACTAGTGACTGACCAGTGACCACCAGTGCAGTTTTATTATATTATTATTTAATATAATCCGTTCTCTGCCTGAAAAAAAACGATACACAGTGACACAGTGACACAGTATACCATATCTGTGCTCAGCCTCAGTGTGCTGCATCATCTATGTTTATCTGACTGTGCTGAGTGCTCAGTGCTCACACAGCTTAATTGTGGGGGAGACTGGGGAGCAGTAGCAGGAGTACATATTATTTAACAGTGCACACTTTTGCTGCCAGAGTGCCACTGCCAGTGTGACTGACCAGTGACCACTGTCTGACCACCAGTATATTGTGATTGTCTGCCTGAAAAAGTTAAACACTCGTCGTGTGGTGTTTTTATTCTATAAACGCATTCTGCTGACAGTGTCCAGCAGGTCCGTCATTAATTATATAATATATACCTGTCCGGCTGCAGTGGTGATATATATATATTTTTTATATAATTATCATCCAGTCTATATTAGCAGCAGACGCAGTACGGTAGTCCACGGCTGTAGCTACCTCTGTGTCGGCAGTCGCTCGTCCATCCATAATTGTATACCACCTACCTGTGGTGTTTTTTTTTTTCTCTATCTTCTTGATACTACTAGTAGCTTACTTTAGGAGTCTGCAGTGCTGCTGACAGTGTCCAGCAGGTCCGTCATTATATAATATATACCTGTGCGGCTGCAGTAGTGATATATATATATTTTTTATATCATTATCATCCAGTCTATATTAGCAGCAGACGCAGTACGGTAGTCCACGGCTGTAGCTACCTCTGTGTCGGCAGTCGCTCGTCCATCCATAATTGTATACCACCTACCTGTGGTGTTTTTTTTTTTTCTATCTTCTTGATACTACTAGTAGCTTACTTTAGGAGTCTGCAGTGCTGCTTACAGTGTCCAGCAGGTCCGTCATTATATAATATATACCTGTCCGGCTGCAGTAGTGATATATATATATATTTTATATCATTATCATCCAGTCTATATTAGCAGCAGACGCAGTACGGTAGTCCACGGCTGTAGCTATCTCTGTGTCGGCAGTCGCTCGTCCATCCATAATTGTATACCACCTACCTGTGGTGTTTTTTTTTTCTATCTTCTTTATACTACTAGTAGCTTACTTTAGGAGTCTGCAGTGCTGCTGACAGTGTCCAGCAGGTCCATCATTATATAATATATACCTGTCCGGCTGCAGTAGTGATATATATATATATTTTTTATATCATTATCATCCAGTCTATATTAGCAGCAGACGCAGTACGGTAGTCCACGGCTGTAGCTACCTCTGTGTCGGCAGTCGCTCGTCCATCCATAATTGTATACCACCTACCTGTGGTGGTTTTTTTTTTCTATCTTCTTGATACTACTAGTAGCTTACTTTAGGAGTCTGCAGTGCTGCTGACAGTGTCCAGCAGGTCCGTCATTATATAATATATACCTGTCCGGCTGCAGTAGTGATATATATATATATTTTTATATCATTATCATCCAGTCTATATTAGCAGCAGACGCAGTACGGTAGTCCACGGCTGTAGCTACCTCTGTGTCGGCAGTCGCTCGTCCATCCATAATTGTATACCACCTACCTGTGGTGTTTTTTTTTTTTTTCTATCTTCTTGATACTACTAGTAGCTTACTTTAGGAGTCTGCAGTGCTGCTGACAGTGTACAGCAGGTCTGTCATTATATAATATATACCTGTCCGGCTGCAGTAGTGATATATATATATATTTTTTATATCATTATCATCCAGTCTATATTAGCAGCAGACGCAGTATGGTAGTCCACGGCTGTAGCTACCTCTGTGTCGGCAGTCGCTCGTCCATCCATAAGTATACTAGTATCCATCCATCTCCATTGTTTACCTGAGGTGCCTTTTAGTTGTGCCTATTAAAATATGCAGAACAAAAATCTTGAGGTTCCAAAAATATGGAAAGATCAAGATCCACTTCCACCTCGTGCTGAAGCTGCTGCCACTAGTCATGGCCGAGACGATGAAATGCCAGCAACGTCGTCTGCCAAGGCCGATGCCCAATGTCATAGTACAGAGCATGTAAAATCCAAAACACCAAATATCAGTAAAAAAAGGACTCAAAAATCTAAAATAAAATTGTCAGAGGAGAAGCGTAAACTTGCCAATATGCCATTTACCACACGGAGTGGCAAGGAACGGCTGAGGCCCTGGCCTATGTTCATGGCTAGTGGTTCAGCTTCACATGAGGATAGAAGCACTCAGCCTCTCGCTAGAAAAATGAAAAGACTCAAGCTGGCAAAAGCACAGCAAAGAACTGTGCGTTCTTCGAAATCACAAATCCACATGGAGAGTCCAATTGTGTCGTTTGCGATGCCTGACCTTCCCAACACTGGACGTGAAGAGCATGCGCCTTCCACCATTTGCACGCCCCCTGCAAGTGCTGGAAGGAGCACCCGCAGTCCAGTTCCTGATAGTCAGATTGAAGATGTCAGTGTTGAAGTACACCAGGATGAGGAGGATATGGGTGTTGCTGGCGCTGGGGAGGAAATTGACCAGGAGGATTCTGATGGTGAGGTGGTTTGTTTAAGTCAGGCACCCGGGGAGACACCTGTTGTCCGTGGGAGGAATAGGGCCATGCCTGGTGAAAATTCCAAAAAAATCAGCTCTTCGGTGTGGAAGTATTTCAACAGAAATGCGGACAACATTTGTCAAGCCGTGTGTTGCCTTTGTCAAGCTGTAATAAGTAGGGGTAAGGACGTTAACCACCTCGGAACATCCTCCCTTATACGTCACCTGCAGGGAATTCATCATAAGTCAGTGACAAGTTCAAAAACTTTGGGCGACAGCGGAAGCAGTCCACTGACCAGTAAATCCCTTCCTCTTGTAACCAAGCTCACGCAAACCACCCCACCAAATCCCTCAGTGTCAATTTCCTCCTTCCCCAGGAATGCCAATAGTCCTGCAGGCCATGTCACTGGCAATTCTGATGAGTCCTCTCCTGCCTGGGATTCCTCCGATGCATCCTTGCGTGTAACGCCTACTGCTGCTGGCGCTGCTGTTGTTGCTGCTGGGAGTCGATGGTCATCCCAGAGGGGAAGTCGTACTCGTAAGACCACTTTTACTACTTCCACCAAGCAATTGACTGTCCAACAGTCCTTTGCGAGGAAGATGAAATATTACAGCAGTCATCCTGCTGCAAAGCGGATAACTGAGGCCTTGGCATCCTGGGCGGTGAGAAACGTGGTTCCGGTATCCATCATTACTGTAGAGGCAACTAGAGACTTGTTGGAGGTACTGTGTCCCCGGTACCAAATACCATCTAGGTTCCATTTCTCTAGGCAGGCGATACCGAAAATGTACACAGACCTCAGAAAAAGACTCACCAGTGTCCTAAAAAATGCAGTTGTACCCAATGTCCACTTAACCACGGACATGTGGACAAGTGGAGCAGGGCAGGCTCAGGACTATATGACTGTGACAGCCCACTGGGTAGATGTATGGACTCCCGCCGCAAGAACAGCAGCGGCGGCACCAGTAGCAGCATCTCGCAAACGCCAACTCTTTCCTAGGCAGGCTACGCTTTGTATCACCGCTTTCCAGAATACGCACACAGCTAAAAACTTCTTACGGCAACTGAGGAAGATCATCGCAGAATGGCTTACCCCAATTGGACTCTCCTGTGGATTTGTGGCATCGGACAACGCCAGCAATATTGTGTGTGCATTAAATCTGGGCAAATTCCAGCACGTCCCATGTTTTGCACATACCTTGAATTTGGTGGTGCAGAATTATTTAAAAAACGAGAGGGGCGTGCAAGAGATGCTGTCGGTGGCCAGAAGAATTGCGGGACACTTTCGGCGTACAGGCACCACGTACAGAAGACTGGAGCACCACCAAAAACGCCTGAACCTGCCCTGCCATCATCTGAAGCAAGAAGTGGTAACGAGGTGGAATTCAACCCTCTATATGCTTCAGAGGTTGGAGGAGCAGCAAAAGGCCATTCAAGCCTATACAACTGAGCACGATATAGGAGGTGGAATGCACCTGTCTCAAGCGCAGTGGAGAATGATTTCAACGTTGTGCAAGGTTCTGCAACCTTTTGAACTTGCCACACGTGAAGTCAGTTCAGACACTGCCAGCCTGAGTCAGGTCATTCCCCTCATCAGGCTTTTGCAGAAGAAGCTGGAGACATTGAAGGAGGAGCTAACACAGAGCGATTCCGCTAGGCATGTGGGACTTGTGGATGGAGCCCTTAATTCGCTTAACAAGGATTCACGGGTGGTCAATCTGTTGAAATCAGAGCACTACATTTTGGCCACCGTGCTCGATCCTAGATTTAAAACCTACCTTGGATCTCTCTTTCCGGCAGACACAAGTCTGCTGGGGTTCAAAGAACTGCTGGTGACAAAATTGTCAAGTCAAGCGGAACGCGACCTGTCAACATCTCCTCCTTCATATTCTCCCGCAACTGGGGGTGCGAGGAAAAGGCTCAGAATTCCGAGCCCACCCGCTGGCGGTGATGCAGGGCAGTCTGGAGCGACTGCTGATGCTGACATCTGGTCCGGACTGAAGGACCTGACAACGATTACGGACATGTCGTCTACTATTACTGCATATGATTCTCTCCCCATTGAAAGAATGGTGGAGGATTATATGAGTGACCGCATCCAAGTAGGCACGTCAGACAGTCCGTACTTATACTGGCAGGAAAAAGAGGCAATTTGGAGGCCCTTGCACAAACTGGCTTTATTCTACCTAAGTTGCCCTCCCACAAGTGTGTACTCCGAAAGAGTGTTTAGTGCCGCCGCTCACCTTGTCAGCAATCGGCGTACGAGGTTACATCCAGAAAATGTGGAGAAGATGATGTTCATTAAAATTAATTATAATCAATTCCTCCGTGGAGACATTGACCAGCAGGAATTGCCTCCACAAAGTACACAGGGAGCTGAGATGGTGGATTCCAGTGGGGACGAATTGATAATCTGTGAGGAGGGGGATGTACACGGTGATATATCGGAGGATGATGATGAGGTGGACATCTTGCCTCTGTAGAGCCAGTTTGTGCAAGGAGAGATTAATTGCTTCTTTTTTGGTGGGGGTCCAAACCAACCCGTCATTTCAGTCACAGTCGTGTGGCAGACCCTGTCACTGAAATGATGGGTTGGTTAAAGTGTGCATGTCCTGTTTATACAACATAAGGGTGGGTGGGAGGGCCCAAGGACAATTAAATCTTGCACCTCTTTTTTCTTTCATTTTTCTTTGCGTCATGTGCTGTTTGGGGGGTGTTTTTTGGAAGGGCCATCCTGCGTGACACTGCAGTGACACTCCTAGATGGGCCAGGTGTTTGTGTCGGCCACTAGGGTCGCTTAGCTTACTCACACAGCTACCTCCTTGCGCCTCTTTTTTTCTTTGCGTCATGTGCTGTTTGGGGAGTGTTTTTTGGAAGGGCCATCCTGCGTGACACTGCAGTGCCACTCCTAGATGGGCCAGGTGTTTGTGTCGGCCACTAGGGTCGCTTAGCTAACTCACACAGCTACCTCATTGCGCCTCTTTTTTTCTTTGCGTCATGTGCTGTTTGGGGGGTGTTTTTTGGAAGGGCCACCTGCGAGACACTGCAGTGCCACTCCTAGATGGGCCAGGTGTTTGTGTCGGCCACTAGGGTCGCTTATCTTAGTCACACAGCTACCTCATTGCGCCTCTTTTTTTTCTTCTTTGAGTCATGTGCTGCTGTTTGGGGAGTGTTTTTTGGAAGGGCCATCCTGCGTGACACTGCAGTGCCACTCCTAGATGGGCCAGGTGTTTGTGTCGGCCACTAAGGTCGCTTAGCTTACTCACACAGCTACCTCATTGCGCCTCTTTTTTTCTTTGCGTCATGTGCTGTTTGGGGAGTGTTTTTTGGAAGGGCCATCCTGCGTGACACTGCAGTGCCACTCCTAGATGGGCCAGGTGTTTGTGTCGGCCACTTGGGTCGCTTAGCTTACTCACACAGCTACCTCATTGCGCCTCTTTTTTTTTTTGCGTCATGTGCTGTTTGGGGGGTGTTTTTTGGAAGGGCCATCCTGCGTGACACTGCAGTGCCACTCCTAGATGGGCCAGGTGTTTGTGTCGGCCACTAGGGTCGCTTATCTTAGTCACACAGCTACCTCATTGCGCCTCTTTTTTTTCTTCTTTGCGTCATGTGCTGCTGTTTGGGAAGTGTTTTTTGGAAGGGCCATCCTCCGTGACACTGCAGTGCCACTCCTAGATGGGCAGGTGTTTGTGTCGGCCACTAGGGTCGCTTAGCTTACTCACACAGCTACCTCATTGCGCCTCTTTTTTTCTTTGCATCATGTGCTGTTTGGGGAGTGTTTTTTGGAAGGGCCATCCTGCGTGACACTGCAGTGCCACTCCTAGATGGGCCAGGTGTTTGTGTCGGCCACTAGGGTCGCTTAGCTTACTCACACAGCTACCTCATTGCGCCTCTTTTTTTCTTTGCGTCATGTGCTGTTTGGGGAGTGTTTTTTGGAAGGGCCATCCTGCGTGACACTGCAGTGCCACTCCTAGATGGGCCAGGTGTTTGTGTCGGCCACTTGGGTCGCTTAGCTTACTCACACAGCTACCTCATTGCGCCTCTTTTTTTCTTTGCATCATGTGCTGTTTGGGGAGTGTTTTTTGGAAGGGCCATCCTGCGTGACACTGCAGTGCCACTACTAGATGGGCCAGGTGTTTGTGTCGGCCACTAGGGTCGCTTAGCTTACTCACACAGCTACCTCATTGCGCCTCTTTTTTTCTTTGCGTCATGTGCTGTTTGGGGAGTGTTTTTTGGAAGGGCCATCCTGCGTGACACTGCAGTGCCACTCCTAGATGGGCCAGGTGTTTGTGTCGGCCACTAGGGTCGCTTAGCTTACTCACACAGCTACCTCATTGCGCCTCTTTTTTTCTTTGCGTCATGTGCTGTTTGGGGGGTGTTTTTTGGAAGGGCCATCCTGCGTGACACTGCAGTGCCACTCCTAGATGGGCCAGGTGTTTGTGTCGGCCACTAGGGTCGCTTATCTTAGTCACACAGCTACCTCATTGCGCCTCTTTTTTTTCTTCTTTGCGTCATGTGCTGCTGTTTGGGGAGTGTTTTTTGGAAGGGCCATCCTGCGTGACACTGCAGTGCCACTCCTAGATGGGCAGGTGTTTGTGTCGGCCACTAGGGTCGCTTAGCTTACTCACACAGCTACCTCATTGCGCCTCTTTTTTTCTTTGCATCATGTGCTGTTTGGGGAGTGTTTTTTGGAAGGGCCATCCTGCGTGACACTGCAGTGCCACTCCTAGATGGGCCAGGTGTTTGTGTCGGCCACTAGGGTCGCTTAGCTTACTCACACAGCTACCTCATTGCGCCTCTTTTTTTCTTTGCGTCATGTGCTGTTTGGGGAGTGTTTTTTGGAAGGGCCATCCTGCGTGACACTGCAGTGCCACTCTTAGATGGGCCAGGTGTTTGTGTCGGCCACTTGGGTCGCTTAGCTTAGCCATCCAGCGACCTCGGTGCAAATTTTAGGACTAAAAATAATATTGTGAGGTGTGAGGTGTTCAGAATAGACTGAAAATGAGTGGAAATTATGGTTATTGAGGTTAATAATACTTTGGGATCAAAATGACCCCCAAATTCTATGATTTAAGCTGTTTTTTAGGGTTTTTTGAAAAAAACACCCGAATCCAAAACACACCCGAATCCGACAAAAAAAATTCGGTGAGGTTTTGCCAAAACGCGTTCGAACCCAAAACACGGCCGCGGAACCGAACCCAAAACCAAAACACAAAACCCGAAAAATTTCCGGTGCTCATCACTAGTACCTAGTGCAAAGGATAAGCCTGTATAACCGGTAGTTGTGTCAGCATGCCGCTCTTGAACATTGCCCTGTTACTACCCAGATATGCCTCTGAAAGGTATTTATATTGGGTGTAGTATGTAATGCCGGCGGTCGGGCTCCTGGCGACCAGCATACCGACGCGGGAATCCCAACTGAAGGCATACCAACAGCTGGGCGAGCGCAAATGAGCCCCTTGCAGGCTTGCTGCGGTCACGGTGGCACGCTACGTGCACCACGCTATCTATTCTCCCTCCAGGGGGGTTGTGGACCCCCAAGAGGGAGAAAAGCTGTTGATATGCCAGCGGTCGGGATTCCGGCGCCGGTATGCTTGTCGTCGGGAGCCCGGCTGCCGGCAAACTGAAGACCACCCGTTTATATTTGCATTGCTTGTACTTGCATATGCTCGGTTATAGAACATGTGTTCTATAAACAAGATAAGCTTTGCAAATAGGTGTATGTTCAGCTCATTGTGGTGAGGATGCAGGTGGGCAAAAGCAACTAGTAAATACATTTTTTTAAAATTCCCATAGCTAACACTCAGCCCCATGGTCTGTTTATTTTTACACATTGGGGGTAATTCAGAGTTGATCGCAGCAGCAAATTTGTTAGCAATTGGGCAAAACGATGTGCACTGCAGGTGGGGTATATGCAGGGCCGGTGCAAGATCTCTCTGCACCCTAGGCAAAACTTCAGCCCAGCGCCCCCTAACCTATAAACACCCCCCCCTCCCAACCTCCCGGAGGGGAGATGCAGGTGGCCACTAGGTGGGCTGGGGTGAAATGCATCATTATACATATACAGAGAAAATGGACAACACTCAAAGACTTTTGAAGTGATAAAGTATATTGTAACAAAGTCCAGAAATGTTGCTTTCACTTTGAAAGTCATTGAGTGCCATTTATTCTTTATGTATACACACTAGCCAGCATGTTAGGAATCATATAGAACAATGAAGCCAATTTAAAAAAAATTTTATAGGTATATTCTATATATATATATATATATATATATATATATATATACATACACACTGTATACGGGGTCTGGGGATATTTAATTGGGGTTGGGTTTGGAATGCCGACCAACTTAAGCAAGCGCCAGGTCTCCCAGCCCCAAATCTTGTTTACAAATGCAAACCACCCATCGGGCTGTAAGATCTGTGCTGTCTGCAGACCCCCAAAACCTCCATGGCTTACTTACCTTAAGTTGTTTTCTTGTTTACCCTCAGCATTGGCAGGATTTCCCTTTGAGGATAACAGCAGCATTACAGCAACGCTGCTGGGTGCAGACATGTAGTTAGGTGCTGCTTGCTGCTGGAGATCGGGATCCAGAGGTCTAGAGGAGGTGCATCAGGGCTATGAGGAGCGGCTGTGTGGGCGCCCCTCGGGAGTCATAGATACATCCACCTCTTATGTGCCTTCACATGAGTTGATGTTACATGTGTCGGCATGAAGGATGCGCTGAGGCACTATGTGGTACAGCCTGATAGTGGCGGCTGCACCTGATTAGACCGGCAGCAGCAGCCAGCGCAGTGCAAAAGGAGGAGGCCGCATATAGTTTAAATGTTTTGCTAGATTAATTCAGTGGCGCTCTCCAGGGCCCGGCGCCCCTAGGCAGCCGCCTAAAGCTGCCTAATGGTAGAGCCGGCCCTGGGTATATGTAACATGTGCAGCATGAGTTAGATTTGGGTGGGTTATTTTGTTTCTGTGCTGGGTAAATAATGGCTGCTTTATTTTTACACTGCAATTTAGATTTCAGTTTGAACACACCCCACCCAAATCTAACTCTCTGCACATGTTATACCTGCCCCCCCTGCAGTGCACATGGGTGGTCATTCCGAGTTGTTCGCTCGTTGCCGATTTTCGCTATATTGCGATTAGTCGCTTAATGCGCATGCGCAAGGTTCGCAGAGCGCATGCGCTTAGATATTTTACACAAAAGTTAGGTATTTTACTCACGGCATAACAAGGAATTTTCATCGTTCTGGTGATCGTAATGTGATTGACAGGAAGTGGGTATTTCTGGGCGGAAACTGGCCGTTTTCTGGGAGTGTGTGAAAAAACGCTGGCGTTTCTGGGAAAAACGCGGGAGTGTCTGAAGAAATGGGGGAGTGGCTGGGTGTGTTTGTGACGTCAAACCAGGAACGAAACTGACTGAATTGATCGCAATGGCTGAGTAAGTCTTGATCTACTCAGAAACTGCTAAGAAATGTCTATTCGCAATTGTGCTAATCTTTCGTTCGCAATTCTGCAAGGCTAAGATTCACTCCCAGAGGGCGGCGGCTTGGCGTGTGCAATGCTGCTAAAAGAAGCTAGCGAGCGAACAACTCAGAATGAGGGCCATGGTTTTGCCCAACTGCTAACAAATTTGCTGCTGCGATCAACTCTGAATTAGGGGGATAATTCAGACCTGATTGCTCACTAGCAGTGTTTTGCAGCGCTGCGATCAGATAATCGCCACCTACAGGGGAGTGTATTTTAGCTATGCAAGTGTGCGAACACAAGTGCAGCCGAGCGTTACAAAAAGATCTTTTGCAGTTTCGGAGTATCCCAGGACTTACTCAGCGGCTGCGATCACTTCAGCCTGTCCAGGGCGAGAATTTACGTCAGACACCCACCCTGCAAACGCTTGGACACGCCTGTGTTTTTCCAACCACTCCCTGAAAACGGTCAGTTGCCACCCACAAATGCCCTCTTCCTGTCAATCTCCTTGCGATCGGCTGTACGAATGGATTCTTCGTACAACCCATCGCACAGCAACGATCCGCCTTGTACCCGAGCGATGTGCCTGTGCATTGTGGTGCATACGCATACGCAGTTCTGACCTGATCGCAGTGCAGCAAGAAAAGCTAGCGTACGATCAGGTCTGAATTACCCCCTAGGCCCATTGTTTTATATTAAATTAAGGGTTAATGGTTTGGAAAACTTATATACTGTAGTAACACATTAAATATATATATATATATATATTAATAGTAGAAGTACCAGGGGCAGATTTAGGAGTGAGGGCATCCCTAGGCACAACAGCTATGCCTCCCCTCTCCCCCACCGACTTAATTGTATTTTTTTGATTGATTGGTTATAAGGATGATAGTCAATTTAATAGAATAATTAGAAAATAACCACTAGCCATGAAATTTTTTATTTTTAAATATGTATACATATTCACTAAGTAGGCCATCTTACAGGGGCAGTACGTGCATGTCCTACTCGTTTACACTCCATTCAAGATGGCATATGGTACAGTGGAAATATTCTACAGTAACCAGTACTTTTTGGACTGACAGTACCAACACAAGCAGCCAAGTTCCACCCCCAAACAAGTGCCGCCACTAGGCACATGCCTCACGTGTCAAATTGGAAATTCACCACTGAGAAGGATGACTTTATGATTGACACATATCTATAATGCATTGACTGAGCAGGGCACATCATATATCAAATTAAAGGTCTTGTGGTAGATTTGTTGAAAAATATTGGCATTGTAATTGGTTGCTTCGTTTTAGAGTGGCAAAACATACACCTGCCAATTATAATCCATCACCATTGTGCTCTGGAAAATGTGACTGTTGGTGAACACTCCCTGTGCACCTGCTCAGTTATCTGGAACATGGTACCTGTTGGGTGGTCTGGAATCTGTGACAGTTATTTGCAGCAACCCACTAAGCAGGGATTTTCTTAAGAAATTTGACTCCTAAGGGGGTGAAAAGGGATACAATGTTCCGCCCAGCAAACCTTTGCACAGTTGAAATCAGGCACAACAGTTAGTTTCATTTAAAGCAAAACAGGTAAGCAGAACTTTGCCTTGACATCACACCTTGAGCATGGAAGCACACAGATGATATCCATGCAAATTTCCAACTTACTCAGCAGTGACCATCACACAGACTCTAGGTGCAAAACGTAGAGGCACATGGATCAAATATAATTAACAAATTTTGCATTGCACCCTTTAGTTGTGAAAATCATAGTATATAATATCATTGTAAATAAATTAAATAGTTTTCTTTGCGAGTAGAAATAGTTCTGAACGTACTTTTGGAGTCTGTAGACACTTTTGATCATATTAGTATTTTACTTTTCCATTAAAAGGGAAAGGATATTTATAACAACTTGCAAACCTTCCTTTATCTTTCAAAGTCAACAATTATTGATCAAGTAGTGACATTACTTTACGCTGAGCTCCTTTAACATTTCTGAATATTTCTTTTCATCTCAACTGACAGATCGATTTCAAATCTTGGAAGTAAGAAATCCAAACAATCAGTTAATAGGCCTACAGTACTTGCAAGAAAGCTAAATATAACTGATTTCTTGCTATATACAGTCTTGTTCAGTGTATCCATACATTTAAAACTAATGCTGTATTATATGAAAGCGATACTACTGTAGTATAAAAATGGTCTAGATGGGCCCGGGAACATGGGGGAAGGATTTCTTTTACAAGCATTCCAATTCCTGTCTGTAAGTATAGTATAAACAGTATCTAGGTCGACCACTATTGGTTGACAGGTCTAGATCGACCACTATTGGTTGACAGTAACTAGGCTGACAGGGTTTCTAGGTCGACAGGTCTCTAGGCTGACATGTTCTAGTTCAACAAATCAGAAGGTCAACATAAGTTTTTCACAGATTTTTCCTTTTTTCATACTTGACGATCCATGTAAACTACGATTGGGAATTGCAACCTGTGCCGAGCGCAGAGAAGCACCTTGCACGAAGCATGGCGAGCAAAGCGAGCTATGCAAGGGGACACGGTGCACTAATTGGGGTTCCCGGTCACTGTACGGAGAAAACAACACCAAACCCCCCAAAAAAAACTCATGTCAACCTTTTGACCGGTCGACCTAGAACATGTCGACCTAGAAACGCTGTCGACCTAGAAACCCTTTCAACCTAGTTACTGTCAACCAACAGTGGTCAACCCAGACACTGTTGACCTAATTGTGGTCGACCCTCCATACCACACCCATTATAAACTGTAAGGAAAACAGTTGTACAGTAGATTTCATTTATTGTACAGTAAGTAATATGTACAATATCACATCTTACAATGCATCTGTCCATGGTTTGTTGACTTTTCTAATTCTCTTAGGTATAAAAGGCAAATCACAACAATCTGGGATTGTGGTTAGGTTTATCTGGGCGCCCGGGGTATATATATGCAGACCTCCCAAAATGACCATTAACAGGAGGGACACAATGCTCTGCTTCTGGACTTTTTTCTTACTTTGTGATTGCCAGCACCTGTTTTGAACAGGTAAATGAATAAAGAAAGGTGTTTCAGCACAGGTGATGGCAATCATAAATTAAGAGGGAAGTCCAGGAGCAGAGCATGTATGTATATGGTTGGATTAAGGTTAGGATTTAAATTGACCTAATTTTCTATTGAGTAAATTGGGATGCCAAATTACAATGGAATCTGATTCAGCATAAACAATTATGCTGAATCATTATTTATAAGACTGCAGCCTATCAGGGGTGAGCTGGCCTGGTAGACATATGTTAGATTCAAACTCTAGTGGTGTTCTTGGGCACCACCACCTAATTTTTCTGCTCCCCTCTCTCTGCTACATTTATTGGCCAGCTTGCAGATTGGTCACAGGGACCAGATTCCACCACTTGTATAGTCCTGCTTTGGGTCAACACCTTTGGCCGTTCTGTGACTGTCATAGAGAGCAAAGACTTTAGAGTGTCTGACTGCCTCATCAAGGTTGGGGAGAAGCAGGTACAGTTTCTGTGCACCATTAACCTGCTCAGTAAAAAAACCCAAAAAAACAAGTGCATGGGTATGAATGACTATCATATGTATCCTAATACTGTTTATGAAAGAATAAGGCAAACTTGTGTGACACTGACAATATACCCCAACAAATTAGAGACAGGCATTGCTCGCAGTACACAAAAGTTACCCTGTAATATACCACAGATTGTCCCTGTGCAGATCTCACAACTCACCCTATGCACACTGTTTTACATCAAAGACTGACCATGCGCATACTGCTTTGAAACCTACGCTTCACTATACCACTGACCAACCCTTTTTACACACCCTTATCTACTCAGTTGATAAACATTTTGTGTTTGGGATCTGCAGACTACAGTGACATTTCTTTGAATCAAATTTTGTGGAAAATCATTTAGCAGATGATCAATATTCCACCTACACAATCTTCTAGTGCGGTCATTGGTTTGCTAGTCTGTGTAATTAAATGGCCAATAAATACTATATTGTAAATTGCATATTTAACATTTTATGGCAATTATAATCTATAAATAGAGCTGGAATGCTGATAGTGTTCACTCCTTCTGCTCCCATGTATGAATATAACTCTCAGCAGAAACATGATAATGGGTATTCTGCTCCAAGAACACAAAAGAAATGGGCAGACTTCCACAAATACAGAATGAGGCAAGTGTTCCACAGAGCAGTTTTGAATAGTTAGCTCATCTCTACTTTGCTCTTATATTATATAATACAGTATAGACATTTATTTAATTAAATACTTTTTATATGGGAAGCATAATATAGTATGTGATCTTATAATAAGAAAAGCTATGCACATCAAGGTTGAACTCCAAAAGGAGGGGGTAGGCAGGGCCAGATTAACAGCTCCAGCTCCTGGCCTCCACATAAAAATAGACCCGTCATCATAACAGTACTATGAAGATAACAAGCCGCCTAGCTGGCCACATTGACAGCCACTATGGACTTCCAGCAATGGGGAGGATATACTCTGAATAATTTCTTTATTGTATGTTGTCCACACATCAAGGTATCTTTACCGTAGAGCCCACTGCTCATCCACTCAGAAAAAAATCCTCTAATTTATAAAAGGATTTAAACAATTTATTGAAAAAACATCCAAAACTTCATAATTTCAATATAAAAACAGGCATCCAGTTTGTTTAAGGGAAACATGGATGTCACAATCCCATCTCTGAAGGTACCACTGGAAAGGATGTAAATAAGTCCCAAGAAAAAGTCTTACCAGATGGTACCTGAGATATACAGTAAGTCCCCAAAAGTCACTGGATGTTTCCTGAAAGCACTGCAGTGACGAGTTTTGACCTGGAGGTCTTTATCAAGGTGGTGCCTTCCTGATCTCCCAGAAATGAATTTATCCCATTTGGGGTCCTGCCTCCCATGGCCTTTGGATAATAGAAGTTGATGCTCACTTCAATGTATCTCTCTGCCCATGATGCTGTTTAAATCCTTTTATTAAATTGGAGGGTTTTCTCGGAGTGGATGAGCAGTGGGCTTTACGGTAAAGATACCTTGATGTGTGGTCAACATACAGTAAAGAAATTATTCAGAGTATATCCTCCCCATTGCTAGAAGTCCATAGTGGATAAAGAATAAAAGGGAGAAATTCTACTCTCGCTACTCCGACTAGAAGGATCTGACCATTCCTTTAAACTGAACAGAGGTGTATTATTTGTGTTCATTTTAGTGATATTTAAGCCTACACTGATTTCCTACCAGTGAAGCGCTGTTAATTTTATTTGTTGTATTTTTATTCAGTGTACAGTATGTCCAGGTACTGATAGCACCTGGTGATATTTTGTAGCTGCTCCTGTGCAATAGGGGTACATATATTATTCCAATGAAGAGACAGAGCCACTGGCTTAGAGAGTACTGAGGGTATGTTGTACAGTTAACATTTTTCAGCATTGGTAGATACTGTACATAGGGGCACTTACGGTTACAAACTGTTACCATTGGCTCTGTGGGGCTGGTCTCTTCCAAGTGCTGCTCGGATTTCTAAGTGTGAGTTGGAAACAGTAAAAAGGTGAACTCTGATTAATCTCTGTCTATCCATATAGGGATAGTAATTTTGTGAGAAAGTAATCTGATTCTGATTGATTGTTTGTATCTATACTGTTTCTTTTTGTTTTAATATATCTGTACTGGTTTTTTTTTCTTTTGGAGGGAAAAAAACAAAAAAAACAAAGTGTGAGGTGATAGCCAGAGGGGTTAACTCAGGTGTGAGTATTCAGGAGTAATCAGGAGGGAGAGGGGCTGATTGAAGCAGCTGGGTGAGCCTATATAAGTAGTGACTAGACTCTTGGAGCCTGCTCTGTGGGGCTGGTCTCTTCCAAGTGCTGCTGGGATTTCTAAGTGTGAGTTGGAAACAGTAAAAAGGTGAACTCTGATTAATCTCTGTCTATCCATATAGGGATAGTAATTTTGTGAGAAAGTAATCTGATTCTGATTGATTGTTTGTATCTATACTGTTTCTTTTTGTTTTAATATATCTGTACTGGGTTTTTTTTTTTCTTTTGGAGGGAAAAAAATAAAAAAACAAAGTGTGAGGTGATAGCCAGAGGGGTTAACTCAGGTGTGAGTAATCAGGAGTAATCAGGAGGGAGAGGGGCTGATTGAAGCAGCTGGTGAGCCTATATAAGCAGTGACTAGACTCTTGGAGCCTGCTCTGTGGGGCTGGTCTCTTCCAAGTGCTGCTGGGATTTCTAAGTGTGAGTTGGAAACAGTAAAAAGGCGAACTCTGATTAATCTCTGTCTATCCATATAGGGATAGTAATTTTGTGAGAAAGTAATCTGATTCTGATTGATTGTTTTGTATCTATACTGTTTCATTTTGTTTTAATATATCTGTACTGGGGTTTTTTTTTCTTATGGAGGGAAAAAAAATAAAAAAAACAAAGTGTGAGGTGATAGCCAGAGGGGTTAACTCAGGTGTGAGTAATCAGGAGTAATCAGGAGGGAGAGGGGCTGATTGAAGCAGCTGGGTGAGCCTATATAAGCAGTGACTAGACTCTTGGAGCCTGCTCTGTGGGGCTGGTCTCTTCCAAGTGCTGCTGGGATTTCTAAGTGTGAGTTGGAAACAGTAAAAAGGTGAACTCTGATTAATCTCTGTCTATACATATAGGGATAGTAATTTTGTGAGAAAGTAATCTGTTTCTGATTGATTGTTTGTATCTATACTGTTTCTTTTTGTTTTAATATATCTGTACTTGGTTTTTTTTTTATTTTGGAGGGAAAAAAAATAAAAAAACAAAGTGTGAGGTGATAGCCAGAGGGGTTAACTCAGGTGTGAGTAATCAGGAGTAATCAGGAGGGAGAGGGGCTGATTGAAGCAGCTGGGTGAGCCTATATAAGCAGTGACTAGACTCTTGGAGCCTGCTCTGTGGGGCTGGTTGCTTCCAAGTGCTGCTGGGATTTCTAAGTGTGAGTTGGAAACAGTAAAAAGGCGAACTCTGATTAATCTCTGTCTATCCATATAGGGATAGTAATTTTGTGAGAAAGTAATCTGATTCTGATTGATTGATTGTTTGTATCTATACTGTTTCTTTTTGTTTTAATATATCTGTACTGGGGTTTTTTTTTATTTCTTTTGGAGGGAAAAAAAATAAAAAAACAAAGTGTGAGGTGATAGCCAGAGGGGTTAACTCAGGTGTGAGTAATCAGGAGTAATCAGGAGGGAGAGGGGCTGATTGAAGCAGCTGGGTGAGCCTATATAAGCAGTGACTAGACTCTTGGAGCCTGCTCTGTGGGGCTGGTTTCTTCCAAGTGCTGCTGGGATTTCTAAGTGTGAGTTGGAAACAGTAAAAAGGTGAACTCTGATTAATCTCTGTCTATCCATATAGGGATAGTAATTTTGTGAGAAAGTAATCTGATTCTGATTGATTGTTTGTATCTATACTGTTTCTTTTTGTTTTAATATATCTGTACAGGGTTTTTTTTTTCTTTTGGAGGGAAAAAAAATAAAAAAACAAAGTGTGAGGTGATAGCCAGAGGGGTTAACTCAGGTGTGAGTAATCAGGAGTAATCAGGAGGGAGAGGGGCTGATTGAAGCAGCTGGTGAGCCTATATAAGCAGTGACTAGACTCTTGGAGCCTGCTCTGTGGGGCTGGTCTCTTCCAAGTGCTGCTGGGATTTCTAAGTGTGAGTTGGAAACAGTAAAAAGGCGAACTCTGATTAATCTCTGTCTATCCATATAGGGATAGTAATTTTGTGAGAAAGTAATCTGATTCTGATTGATTGTTTGTATCTATACTGTTTCATTTTGTTTTAATATATCTGTACTGGGGTTTTTTTTTCTTATGGAGGGAAAAAAAATAAAAAAACAAAGTGTGAGGTGATAGCCAGAGGGGTTAACTCAGGTGTGAGTAATCAGGAGTAATCAGGAGGGAGAGGGGCTGATTGAAGCAGCTGGGTGAGCCTATATAAGCAGTGACTAGACTCTTGGAGCCTGCTCTGTGGGGCTGGTCTCTTCCAAGTGCTGCTGGGATTTCTAAGTGTGAGTTGGAAACAGTAAAAAGGTGAACTCTGATTAATCTCTGTCTATACATATAGGGATAGTAATTTTGTGAGAAAGTAATCTGTTTCTGATTGATTGTATCTATACTGTTTCTTTTTGTTTTAATATATCTGTACTGGGTTTTTTTTTTTTTTTTTGGAGGGAAAAAAAATAAAAAAACAAAGTGTGAGGTGATAGCCAGAGGGGTTAACTTAGGTGTGAGTAATCAGGAGTAATCAGGAGGGAGAGGGGCTGATTGAAGCAGCTGGGTGAGCCTATATAAGCAGTGACTAGACTCTTGGAGCCTGCTCTGTGGGGCTGGTCTCTTCCAAGTGCTGCTGGGATTTCTAAGTGTGAGTTGGAAACAGTAAAAAGGCGAACTCTGATTAATCTCTGTCTATCCATATAGGGATAGTAATTTTGTGAGAAAGTAATCTGATTCTGATTGATTGTTTGTATCTATACTGTTTCTTTTTGTTTTAATATATCTGTACTGGGGTTTTTTTTTTCTTTTGGAGGGAAAAAAAATAAAAAAACAAAGTGTGAGGTGATAGCCAGAGGGGTTAACTCAGGTGTGAGTAATCAGGAGTAATCAGGAGGGAGAGGGGCTGATTGAAGCAGCTGGGTGAGCCTATATAAGCAGTGACTAGACTCTTGGAGCCTGCTCTGTGGGGCTGGTCTCTTCCAAGTGCTGCTGGGATTTCTAAGTGTGAGTTGGAAACAGTAAAAAAGTGAACTCTGATTAATCTCTGTCTATCCATATAGGGATAGTAATTTTGTGAGAAAGTAATCTGATTCTGATTGATTGTTTGTATCTATACTGTTTCTTTTTGTTTTAATATATCTGTACTGGGTTTTTTTTTCTTTTGGAGGGAATAAAAATAAAAAAACAAAGTGTGAGGTGATAGCCAGAGTGGTTAACTCAGGTGTGAGTAATCAGGAGTAATCAGGAGGGAGAGGGGCTGATTGAAGCAGCTGGGTGAGCCTATATAAGCAGTGACTAGACTCTTGGAGCCTGCTCTGTGGGGCTGGTCTCTTCCAAGTGCTGCTGGGATTTCTAAGTGTGAGTTGGAAACAGTAAAAAGGTGAACTCTGATTAATCTCTGTCTATACATATAGGGATAGTAATTTTGTGAGAAAGTAATCTGTTTCTGATTGATTGTTTGTATCTATACTGTTTCTTTTTGTTTTAATATATCTGTACTTGGTTTTTTTTTTATTTTGGAGGGAAAAAAAATAAAAAAACAAAGTGTGAGGTGATAGCCAGAGGGGTTAACTCAGGTGTGAGTAATCAGGAGTAATCAGGAGGGAGAGGGGCTGATTGAAGCAGCTGGGTGAGCCTATATAAGCAGTGACTAGACTCTTGGAGCCTGCTCTGTGGGGCTGGTTGCTTCCAAGTGCTGCTGGGATTTCTAAGTGTGAGTTGGAAACAGTAAAAAGGCGAACTCTGATTAATCTCTGTCTATCCATATAGGGATAGTAATTTTGTGAGAAAGTAATCTGATTCTGATTGATTGATTGTTTGTATCTATACTGTTTCTTTTTGTTTTAATATATCTGTACTGGGTTTTTTTTTTATTTCTTTTGGAGGGAAAAAAAATAAAAAAACAAAGTGTGAGGTGATAGCCAGAGGGGTTAACTCAGGTGTGAGTAATCAGGAGTAATCAGGAGGGAGATGGGCTGATTGAAGCAGCTGGGTGAGCCTATATAAGCAGTGACTAGACTCTTGGAGCCTGCTCTGTGGGGCTGGTCTCTTCCAAGTGCTGCTGGGATTTCTAAGTGTGAGTTGGAAACAGTAAAAAGGTGAACTCTGATTAATCTCTGTCTATCCATATAGGGATAGTAATTTTGTGAGAAAGTAATCTGATTCTGATTGATTGTTTGTATCTATACTGTTTCTTTTTGTTTTAATATATCTGTACAGGGGTTTTTTTTTCTTTTGGAGGGAAAAAAAATAAAAAAACAAAGTGTGAGGTGATAGCCAGAGGGGTTAACTCAGGTGTGAGTAATCAGGAGTAATCAGGAGGGAGAGGGGCTGATTGAAGCAGCTGGTGAGCCTATATAAGCAGTGACTAGACTCTTGGAGCCTGCTCTGTGGGGCTGGTCTCTTCCAAGTGCTGCTGGGATTTCTAAGTGTGAGTTGGAAACAGTAAAAAGGCGAACTCTGATTAATCTCTGTCTATCCATATAGGGATAGTAATTTTGTGAGAAAGTAATCTGATTCTGATTGATTGTTTGTATCTATACTGTTTCATTTTGTTTTAATATATCTGTACTGGGGTTTTTTTTTTCTTATGGAGGGAAAAAAAATAAAAAAACAAAGTGTGAGGTGATAGCCAGAGGGGTTAACTCAGGTGTGAGTAATCAGGAGTAATCAGGAGGGAGAGGGGCTGATTGAAGCAGCTGGGTGAGCCTATATAAGCAGTGACTAGACTCTTGGAGCCTGCTCTGTGGGGCTGGTCTCTTCCAAGTGCTGCTGGGATTTCTAAGTGTGAGTTGGAAACAGTAAAAAGGTGAACTCTGATTAATCTCTGTCTATACATATAGGGATAGTAATTTTGTGAGAAAGTAATCTGTTTCTGATTGATTGTATCTATACTGTTTCTTTTTGTTTTAATATATCTGTACTGGGGTTTTTTTTTTTTTTTGGAGGGAAAAAAAATAAAAAAACAAAGTGTGAGGTGATAGCCAGAGGGGTTAACTTAGGTGTGAGTAATCAGGAGTAATCAGGAGGGAGAGGGGCTGATTGAAGCAGCTGGGTGAGCCTATATAAGCAGTGACTAGACTCTTGGAGCCTGCTCTGTGGGGCTGGTCTCTTCCAAGTGCTGCTGGGATTTCTAAGTGTGAGTTGGAAACAGTAAAAAGGCGAACTCTGATTAATCTCTGTCTATCCATATAGGGATAGTAATTTTGTGAGAAAGTAATCTGATTCTGATTGATTGTTTGTATCTATACTGTTTCTTTTTGTTTTAATATATCTGTACTGGGGTTTTTTTTTTCTTTTGGAGGGAAAAAAAATAAAAAAACAAAGTGTGAGGTGATAGCCAGAGGGGTTAACTCAGGTGTGAGTAATCAGGAGTAATCAGGAGGGAGAGGGGCTGATTGAAGCAGCTGGGTGAGCCTATATAAGCAGTGACTAGACTCTTGGAGCCTGCTCTGTGGGGCTGGTCTCTTCCAAGTGCTGCTGGGATTTCTAAGTGTGAGTTGGAAACAGTAAAAAAGTGAACTCTGATTAATCTCTGTCTATCCATATAGGGATAGTAATTTTGTGAGAAAGTAATCTGATTCTGATTGATTGTTTGTATCTATACTGTTTCTTTTTGTTTTAATATATCTGTACTGGGTTTTTTTTTCTTTTGGAGGGAATAAAAATAAAAAAACAAAGTGTGAGGTGATAGCCAGAGGGGTTAACTCAGGTGTGAGTAATCAGGAGTAATCAGGAGGGAGAGGGGCTGATTGAAGCAGCTGGGTGAGCCTATATAAGCAGTGACTAGACTCTTGGAGCCTGCTCTGTGGGGCTGGTCTCTTCCAAGTGCTGCTGGGATTTCTAAGTGTGAGTTGGAAACAGTAAAAAGGTGAACTCTGATTAATCTCTGTCTATCCATATAGGGATAGTAATTTTGTGAGAAAGTAATCTGATTCTGATTGATTGTTTGTATCTATACTGTTTCTTTTTGTTTTAATATATCTGTACTGGGTTTTTTTTTTCTTTTGGAGGGAAAAAAAATAAAAAAACAAAGTGTGAGGTGATAGCCAGAGGGGTTAACTCAGGTGTGAGTAATCAGGAGTAATCAGGATGGAGAGGGGCTGATTGAAGCAGCTGGGTGAGCCTATATAAGCAGTGACTAGACTCTTGGAGCCTGCTCTGTAGGGCTGGTCTCTTCCAAGTGCTGCTGGGATTTCTAAGTGTGAGTTGGAAACAGTAAAAAGGTGAGTTAGAATACAGAAAAAGGTGAGTTTTATAATACACAATCAGGAACACACATTTACAGTACCATTAAACTTCTGGTGAGGCTGCAAGGGGCTGACCTTGTGAGTGAGTGAGAGGGTCTCTTACTTGGAGAAGCAGAGGGGCTGTGATTGTGCGGATGTGAGGGGCATTTTTTTTTTCTTCTTAGCAGGAGCTAGAAGCCGAGTGAAAAGGAGGAGCAGTGAGCTGGAACAACTGCAACTGCTAAGTGGAGTATAGGTGCCGCAGGAGAGAGTACTACGGCTGCATAAAAGTGAAGGACCAAGAACCGCACAAAGATAGATAAGTATAAGCCAGCTTAATTATTGTATAAGTGATATTGCTTGTCTTCTATTTTTTATTTTTGCTGCTTTTTCTTTGAGTGTAACAGGGAGTTAGACCTTGCAAACAATATGGGAGGGGCTGTGATTGAGGACCTCACTCAGTGCATGTCATGCAAGATGTATGCACACCTGGAGCTACCGGCCCAGTGTGAATACATCTGCACGAGGTGTGTGCGAACGGTTGCCCTGGAAGCCCAGGTAACTGATCTAGAGCAAACCGTTACGCGACTGAGGGAGATTCACAATCTCGAGCGTAGTTTAGACAGAACGGTGGAGGAGTTGCGGGAGGGGTCACTGGTAGAAGAGGATGATGATCAGGTAGCCAGTTGGGTCACAGTTAGAAGGAAGAAAAAGAGGGGAGGCACGACATCTCCGAACTATCAAGCCCGAACAAATTTGCCTGATTGGACGAGGAATCGGAGGATGATAGTGAAGAAATGATGGTGCCGGAGGAGACTGCTCCCTCTAGCATCCAGAGGTGCGGTCCCTCTGGCGCGGTTGGGATAAAAGATAGAGAGGTGCCTAGTCAAATGGTGGTGGTAGGGGATTCTATCATCAGGAAGGCAGATAGGGCAATCTGCTACCGGGACCGTGATCGCCGTACAGTCTGTTGTCTCCCGGGTGCTTGGGTTCGGCACATCGCGGACCGGGTAGATAGATTGTTGGGAGGGGCTGGCAAAGACCCGGCGGTCTTGGTGCACGTTGGCACCAATGACAAAGTTAGCGGAAGGTGGGATGTCCTTAAGAAAGACTATAGGGACTTAGGAAAGAAACTGAAGGCAAGGACATCTAAGGTAATATTCTCGGAATTATTACCCGTGCCACGCGCTAGTCCAGGGAGGCAGAGGGAGATTAGGGAGGTAAATGTGTGGCTTAGGGATTGGTGCAGGAAAGAGGGGTTTGTGTTCCTGGAACACTGGGCGGACTTCTCAGTCAGGCGCCATCTCTTTTGTCGTGACGGATTGCACCTGACTGAGGAGGGGGCAGCGGTGCTGGGGGGAAGGATGGTTAGAAGGTTGGAGGAGATTTTAAACTAGGAGCCTGGGGGTGGGTTTAGCTAGAAACTACGGGTCATGCAGTGAGAATAGTGGGGATGGCGGTAGTAAACGAAATGGGGGAGAAGTTGGGGGGAGGGTAAGAGCAGGCAGTAAGGTTACTAACATGGGTACTAAAAGGGATTTTACCAAAGCACTAACCAATGACGATTACAGGTCATCCTTGCCACATAAGGTGAAAGATGTCCCTAACGCAAGGGCAAATACTTATCTTAGTTGTATGTATGTAAACGCCAGAAGCATTACTGGTAAAAAGGGTGAACTAGAAATACTTGCAGCAAGCAAACAGTATGATATTATAGGCATTACTGAAACTTGGTGGGATGAATCTCATGATTGGACAGTCAATCTAGAGGGCTATACACTGTTTAGGAGAGACAGACTAAATAAAAAGGGTGGAGGGGTGTGTCTGTACGTAAAGCCGTTTTTAAAACCTAATATATGGGAAGATATTCAGGAGGGGACTGTAGACACTGTTGAGACATTATGGGTAGAAATTGCATGCGGGGAAAAAGGAACAAAAAAGTTAGTATTGGGTGTATGCTATAGGCCGCCTGGTATCAACGCATCTGATGATGAATTGTTACTAGAGCAAATTGAAAAAGCAGCAGGAGTAGGAGACATAGTAGTGATGGGAGATTTTAACTATCCAGAGATAAACTGGAAAAACGATTCATGTGATACTGCTAGGGGCAGTATATTTTTAAACACACTAAATGATAACTACTTAGTCCAACTAATTGAGGAACCAACTAGGTACAATGCAATCTTAGACCTGGTATTAACAAACAATCAGGATTTGGTATCGGGTATTATAGTAGGGGAACCCATAGGAAACAGCGACCACAATATGGTCACATTCAATATCAGTTTCTACAAGCAGCCCTATACTGGCTCAACTAGGACTTTAAACTTTAGCAAAGCAAATTTTGAAAAGATGAGGGTATTTTTCAGGGATATTGAATGGGAAGGTTTGTTTTTAGGAAAAAATACTACGGAGAAATGGGAGGTACTAAAATTCCTGCTAGCTAAAAATACACTCAAATATATTCCTATGAGTAGCAAAAACGGGAATAAAAATCATAAACCGATGTGGCTTAACAAAAAGATTAAGGAATTTATGGGCAAGAAAAGGCGAGCATTTAAAAAATACAAATCTGACGGGGAAGCAGAGTCATTTCAGCACTATAAGGAATGTAACAAAAATTGCAAAAAGGAAATAAGAGCGGCTAAAGTAGAAACTGAAAAACTAGTAGCAAAGGAAAGCAAAGCGAATCCCCAAAAATTATTTAAATACATTAATAGCAAGAGATTAAAAAAGGAGAGTATAGGCCCTTTGAAAGACAAGTTGGGAGTCTTAAGCAAAAATGATAATGACGTAGCGGACACACTAAATGAGTTTTTTTCAACAGTATTCATTAGAGAGGACCCAATTCAGGGAATGACACACAATCTCAATAATGACAATATCACACTGATAGGTACTTATTTAAACGAGGAAGTAGTCTGTGACCGATTAAAACATTTAAAGATTAATAAATCACCAGGGCCCGATGGTATTCATCCAAGGGTTCTAATGGAGCTTCACTCTGAACTGGCAAAACCGCTATCTTTGATTTTTGAGGATTCAGTTATATCAGGTATGGTTCCCAAAGACTGGCGTATAGCGGAAGTAGTGCCTATATTCAAAAAGGGAAGTAAAGCTGAACCAGGTAATTATAGACCAGTTAGTCTTACATCTATAGTGGGGAAAGTATTGGAAGGTATTCTAAGAGATAGTATTCAGAAGTTCCTTGAAACCAATAAGGTCATTAAAAGGAATCAACATGGGTTTATGAAGGACAGATCCTGTCAAACCAACTTACTTGGCTTTTATGAAACAGTAAGCGCAAACCTAGATCAGGGTAAAGACGTGGATGTAATCTTTTTAGACTTTGCCAAAGCGTTCGATACTGTACCACACATGAGACTTATATACAAGCTACAAGAATCAGGGCTAGGAAGCACAATATGCACTTGGGTCAAAAACTGGTTAGATAATAGGAAGCAGCGCGTTGTGGTTAATGGATCTTTTTCAACTTGGACTGAAGTGCTAAGTGGTGTGCCGCAAGGCTCAGTATTAGGACCGCTATTGTTCAATATTTTCATTAACGACCTAACAGAAGGTCTAGAGCGCATGGTGTCAATTTTTGCAGATGATACCAAATTGTGTAAGGCTATAAATACAGAGGAGGATGCAGAGTCTCTTCAGAACGACTTAGTTAAATTAGAAGCATGGGCAGCCAAATGGAGAATGCGCTTCAACACAGACAAGTGTAAGGTAATGCACTGTGGTAACAAGAACAAAAATTACACCTACCTACTAAATGGGGTAAAATTAGGGGATTCTGTACTGGAAAAGGACTTAGGTGTCCTCATAGATAGCAAGCTAAGCAGTAGTACCCAAAGTAGGACTGCAGCAAAGAAGGCTAATAAGAAATTAGCATGCATAAAACGGGGTATTGATGCTAGGGACAAGAGTATTATACTCCCGTTATATAAATCACTAGTGAGGCCACACCTTGAATACTGTGTACAGTTCTGGGCACCATACTACAAAAAGGATATCCTGGAGCTTGAAAAGGTACAGAGGAGGGCGACCAAACTAATTAAGGGCATGGAGACGATGGAATACAAGGAAAGGCTTGAAAGACTAGGCATGTTTACATTGGAAAAACGGAGACTAAGAGGGGATATGATCAACATCTACAAATATATAAGGGGACAATACACAGAGCTTGTGCGGGACCTGTTTTTGGTTAGATCAACACAGAGGACTCGTGGACACTCGCTCAGGTTAGAGGAAAGGAGATTCCGCACAATACGGCGTAAAGGCTTTTTCACGGTAAGGACAATACGTTTTTGGAATTCCCTGCCCGAGGGAGTTGTAATGGCGGAATCTGTCAACACCTTTAAGAATGGGTTAGATAAATTCCTTTTGGATAAGGATATCCAGGGGTATGGTGCATAGTCATGCATTATAGTTACTATAAATAGGGATAAAATGCAATGGCTGACAGCAGCATCAGTCAGAAATTTTACTCAAATCATCATGCATAGGACACCACAAATAGGTTGAACTCGATGGACAATTGTATTTTTTCAACCTCAGATACTATGTTACCTTGGGGGCTACAATATATATATATATTTATATTGGTCCCCTGGACCTGTTTATTGTAATGTAGTATAAAATGAACTGGAGGGCATTATACTGTTACATAATATAAACTCTTCCCTCATGTGCTCACCCTTTTCTTCTTTAATAATTCTCAACTGCCCAAATCACAGTTTTTGGGCCACCTGGAACTTATCTCTGTCATTTACTGGTGTAGTTATGCTTAGTTACCCTGTACTTGTCCAAAATTGATTTCAATTGTAAGTCACTGTTTTGATTATGTGCATATGTACTCTGTAATTGGGCGCTGCGGAACCCTTGTGGCGCCATATAAATAAATGATAATAATAATAATAATAATAAAGCACTGTAATGTGGCACAATATAAAGTGGAGGCACTACAGCGTGGCATAATATGAACTGTGTCATAATGTGAATTGGGGATACTGTGTTGCATTATTTGTACAGGCAGCCCTTCAATGTGACATAATGTGAATTAGAGCACGACTGTGGTTCATAAAATATACTAGCACACTACTATGGGACATAACATTAACTAAGGCACTACTGTGGTTCAGAAAATGAACTAGGGCACTATTATGGGGTATAAACTTAACAGGAGAGGGGCCCTTCAAAATGTTGCTATGGGGCCCATTAAGTTCTGGCTACGCCCCTGATAGGAGACCATTCCCAATCAGAGAAGCCAGGTTGACCAGGCCCTCTGATAAGGAGACTCGATGCACCTGTTCAGCTACACACACAGAGAAAACTCCTCATTCTACTGCAGATGAAGCTGAACACACAGGAACATGCAGGAATCTGAAATGAACTGGGAATGCAGGAAAACACGGCAGGCTAATCCAATCGCAACAGATCATAACAGTAACCCCCCTTCCTTGAGGGAGGACTCCGGACACCCTATCACGACCAAGAGAAACTAAGGACTTGACAAGAACAGGCAGATGAACAAGGTAGATTAAGATTTTTGTCAAGATTTCTTCTTCCTGCAGGATTCTAGCACTCTGACCAAGGTAAGTCCCCATACATTATCCAAACTGATGGTACCCTCCAGCAAAGGACACTCATTGGCTTCAGAATCGTTATCCGAGTCTGCATCCAGAGGGAGGATAACATTTTTCTTCTTAAAGACAGATGGTACCAGAGAAGAACGGCTTAATTGGGCATAGGCAGACTGGACAGGTACTGGAAACAGCGGATCAGGCTTTTGCACAACTCCATTATATGGAGCAGACAGTGAATCATAACTGTCAACTTCTGAATGGGAAATCCTGATGAAGATGGTACTGTATTAAGATCACCCTGAGACTGCAATACCTCAGAAGTCTGGTTCTTGCAAGCTTGACCCTTTTTGTTGGACACTGAGTTCTTGGCTGGCAAAACAGAACTTGCGGGAGATTCAGAAGGAACTAACTCTGGTCCACTGAACCTCCTGACCACAGCTTTGGTGAATGACTCCAAATCCTGCAGAATAGGATCTCTGGATGATAATATCTTGTTAGCCCACTTCCTAGCTTCCCCTCTGAAGGACATGAGAAGAAGCAACACATTCTCTGATGGAGTACAGAGTGATGCCGCATCTAAGAACTGCGACATGAGTTCATGAAATTGCTCCAGTTTCCCATATAGGAGGACTAGCTCTGGATCTTGGTCTGTGGGAAGAGACTGTGAATTCCCCATTACAGTAACTTGTTGGGATTGCTTCCCAGATCTTACAGGGACAGAGGATCTCTCAAAAGCTGAGTGTCTAGAAGTCTCTTTAGGGGACAAGGCATTAACTACTCCATCTGAGGTCATGGCTGGACTCTCCCCTTCTGGGGTCTCAACCGGAATTCCCCTTGCTGGGACTTCAGTAGGATCCGATGCTCCACAAAGAGCTACAGGAAGTGAGACACAGACAGATACCCCTCCTGGGGCTAGATGACTTGACACCGACACAGACGCCCCACCTGGGGCTACAAGACTAGAGACAGACAGATGCCTCTTTTGAGGCTTTGGATTCAGATGCCCTTTCCGGGGCAGCAGAGTCAGATGACTTTTATAAGGCTACAGAAACAGAAGACTCTTCTGGAACTGACCCATCAACCATTATATCCGATGCCTCTCTTGAGGGAAGCACCTCGGACTCCCTTCCTGGGGTCGGCACCTCAGACTCCTCTCCTGGGGTTGGCACCTTGGACATGTCTCCTGGACTCCACACATCGGACACCACTGATGAGACCGTATCATCAGATTCCCTAGATGAGACAGGAACATTGGATTCCCTCGATGAGATCAGAACATCGGATTCCCTTCATGAGACTTGAACATTGAACTCTCTCCCTTGGACTGGATCATCGGACTCTCTCCCTGGGACCAAATCATTGGACGCTCTTCTTGGGATCGGATCATTGGACTCTCTTCCTGGGACCAGATCATAAGACTCTCTTCCCGGGACTGGATCATCGGACACTCTTCCTGGGACCAGATCATCGGACTCTCTTCCTGGGACCGGATCATAAGATTCACTTCCTGGGACCGGATCATCGGACTCTCTTCCTGGGACTGGATCATCAGACTTTCTTCCTGGGACCGGATCATTGGACTCTCTTCCTGGGACCGGATCATCGGACTCTCTTCCTTGGACCGGATCATCGGACTCTCTTCCTGGGACCGGATCATCGGACTCTCTTCCTGGGACTGGATCATCGGACTCTTCCTGGGACCGGATCATCAGACTCTCTTCCTGGGACTTAATCATCAGACTCTCTTCCTGGGACCGGATCATCAGACTCTCTTCCTGGGACTTAATCATCAGACTCTCTTCCTTGGACCGGATCATAAGACTCTCTTCCTGGGGTTGGCACCAGGGACTCCCCTTCTGGGGTCGGCAAAAGGCACTCCCCTCCTTGGGCATTGAAATCTTAGATCCCTTCTGGGGCTGCAAAGCTAGATGGCTTTCTAAAGATAGTGGGATTTGGATTAAATGTATTTCCTAGGGCTGTAAAACCAGGGATTACCCTTGAATTGTGGGATTTGTATATGATCAGTTGGTTCCTGATTCCCAATTTGGGGCTCCAGGTCTCAGGACCCCAATTATAGACCTTTTTAATGGAACCTTTAGCATCCTTGTTAGAAGTTAGGGAGTCTAGGTTGACCAACTGAGGCAACTTTTCTGTCTGAATCTCAAGATGTTGAGCGACACTTCTTCCAGAGCTGTGGGATGGAGCAGTCCTTAATGAAGTGACTTTCGCTTCCACAGTACATACAAAGCAGCTATTTCTTTTGTTGCTGGCATTCTGCCTAGTAAAGATTGGGATGCAAAAAACTTGGGAATCTGCACGGAAGGAGTCACCCCAGAACTAAGGGAACCAGAGTCTGTGGTCTTCTCTACCTCAGTAGGCTGGAAAGCAATTTTTGCGGTGTCCAAGAGTCTTCCAATTATTTCAGAAATTTGTTGATTCATTTCTGAAAACAACTGCTCAATTAGAGACTGCAAAGTTCAAAGTTTTTCAAGACTCCCATTGCTGGCAAACTGAGGAGGCAGTGAACAGGTGTCAAGAGAGGTGCACTTAATTCTTTGTCCAGAAGACTGACAAAGGTGATGGTTATTAGAAACATTTTTATGTGCAGAAATCTGCTGCTGCAGAGCAACTACATGAATAGACAGCACTAGGAAGGCTTGTGAAGTGAGATTCTGCCAATCGTCACAGACCCTCAGTCTGCTGTACAGAACTGGAACTGAATCCTTTGGGTACTGGCTGGAGCAGGAAGTCTGGACAGGATTCTGACTAGCAGGATTAATCTTGCTATTCTCCAGTATGTTTGAGCTGGTCATAACTGTTACGATGGAGTGGACTCCTCCATCGAAGATTTGGTGTTGCTTGCAGGTCTTCTGGCAGTGACCCCTGAACAAAGGGGTTGAGTCTCATAGACCGCACTCAGCAGGTCTTCTTGCCTATAAGAGCCACTTTTCCCATAAGACTTTATTAGGTTGGAAGTTGATGATTACATAACTGACACAGAACTAATGCAAACGATGGCAGAAATGAATCCAGACAAATGTATACACGGCTAGAACTAGAACCTAGAAACAAAGGCTCTAGCAGCAACCCGGATCTATGACCAGCATGGAATGAGGAACAGGAAACACCTATATAGGAGACCATTCCCGTTCAGAGCAGCCAGGGAGACTGATGAGGAGACTCAATGCACCTGTTCAGCTACACACAGACAAAACTCCTCATTATAATGCAGCTGAAGCTGACTACACAGGAACATGCAGGAATCTGAAATGAACTGGGAATGCAGGAAAACATAACAAGCTGATCCAATAGAAACAGATCACAACAACTGCACTGCTCTAGTATTTGAAATCGCTCCAGATGAATGAACCGGGGGAATAGTTTTCCCGGGTGTAGATTCAAATGTAATGGGAGTAGTCCTAATGCATTTCGTCATGAACCCATGACTATTTCACTATAGGACGGTAAAACATTTTCAGCCCCAGGCCCATGTGGCCCCTTATCAGGGCCTGGGGGGTAGATACTAATTAACTTGGCCTGGACTTATTGGATTGGCCCAGGTCAGTTGCTGAGAAGGTTCCCTTAGTAATTTAATTTTGTGGGGGGTAGATGGCATGGTCAAACCTTATCTGGCCATGTCCCCTGTACTCTGGCCCCTATCATTCTTGATAACCCTGGTTATACCTACAGAGTGCAGATGAGTCACATGAATTTGTCTAGCTATGCACATACAATACAAATGGATTTTTGTTTTAAGAAAAGTTAAATCTCATTTAGTAGAGTTCCCTCTGTTTGGGCTTTGGGGCATTTTTCTCATAAAAAAATAATAATCAGTCTAACCTTTTAAAGGTCAACTTTATTTGAGGTCAAATTCATTTTTTTTGTTAATTAGTATATTACATTTAATTGTTTTAATTTTTGTAGTTACCACAACTGTACCATACCTTGTGTTTATTAACCATAGCACAAAAGAAACAATAATGTATAAATTAACCCTCTCAATATTTTTATGCAGTTTCAGGTTATGTACTAGAAATGTTGAAATGTTTTGACCACCCCTGGCAAAGAAAGTGCAGTGCGGAATGAGCTTACAGCTGTTGTGATGTATGTGATAGACATGTTACTGTATATGCAAAACTGCATATCATATAATGTCTTCTTGGATAATGGGGGTAATTCAGACCTGGTCGCACGCAGACTATTTTTTGCACTGCTGCAACCAGGTAATTGCCGCCTACAGGGGGAGGGGGTAAGGGCTTTGCAGGGGTGTGATGGGCTGTGCAGTGAGCTGCACAAACAAAAGATTGTGCAGTTTCTGCACAGCCCAGGACTTACTCACCTGCTGCGATGATCCGGGAAGCAGCAGACGTCAGGGACCCTCCTCTGCAACGGCTGGGCACGCCTGCATTTCTTCCGACAATCCCAGAAAATGGTGAGTTGCCACCCAGGAACGCCTTCTACCTGTCAATCTTCTTGCGATCGCCCTTGCGATCGCTTTCTTCATAGAAGCCATCGCTCTCTGGTGGCTCCCTTTGCCGGGCAACGATGCACCTGCGCATTGCGGGTCACACGCATGCGCAGTTCAGACCCGTTCACACGGCTGCGAGAAAATGCAGCTTGTGAACGGGTCTGAATGAGGCCCATTGTATATTAGGTGTACTTATGTACTTTAAATCAAGTAAAACTGGTATTACACTAGTGTCAATGAATACTACATCTTTCTATAGTACAGTACAATGTATCACTTCCTTCAGATGCTTTTTTTTTATATATATTATATTGTATATAACACAGCAATGGATTGTCTTCTAAAGATAATATACTATACATTAATCATTTGAATTTATTTAAATAGTACTACTTATAAAGGGAAAATAAACAAGAAGAAACCAAAGGGTAACTGAATAAACAACTGGATCTTCCTTGGCTCACCCTAAATAAGCAGTTATGGTTACTAAACCAGATTCAGAAATGTATGCAAAAGTGTTTGCAGCTACAAATGTGTACACATCAGCTGTACAAAAGTATGCAAATGTAGCTGGATTTGTATTGTGACACCCACTGACAGCTATGCGGATGGAGCATCCATCACTGATCAGTCCAGTATTAAAGTTCTCAGTAGTCCTATGGTGATGCAGCATGGTCGCAGGACGTAAGATGCCGGAGCCTTTGTAACTGCATGTGGGATCACAGTCGCAAGCAGTAACATGTCCTCAAAATGGTCTCAACATATCTGTGTATTTGCCACCACTCCCATGTACCGCACAAAATTGCTCCCTGACAATCACTTCATGAGTAAGTCATCTCTGTGACAGCCGCCGATGAAAGACAGTGGCTGCATATGCGCAGTGTGACTTTGATGCATGCACAGGCTGATGATAATCTCTCAACTGTGAGAAAATTGCGTCTGTTTACAATTCTGAATTAAGCCCACTGTTCGGCATATTACTGACATGGGTAAAAATGAATGTCACAAGTGCTCTGTCCCACCATGTCAAAGACTGGGGCTCCATCTATTCAATGACTGCATTTTTATATGGCTCATTTTGATTTCATTTTACTAATCTTCCTATTTCATACTACAGTACTGCTGTTTTTGTATTATAAAGAGATAATGAAATTGAACCCCATAAAGCTTTGTTATAATAACAGAAATAAAGTCTTCAAATGCTGCAACATAATAACAACCAACCAACAAGACAATAATCACAGCCTTGACTTTCAGTTTAAGTTTATTGATATGTTTCTTTTTTAGGATTCTCTCCTTAATACAATAAATCAGACGCCATATAGACAAAGGGCAAATGCAGAAATGAGAGATGATACTGTCATGTTCTTTTTTAATGATTTTCTCTGTTTTTCTCATTGCTTCTCTTATCTTTTTAAAACATTTTTTACAAGTGCATCTACCATCATCGCTCTGTCATCTTCTAATACTGTTATCACGTTACTGTCTGCTTTCTCTATATCCTGCTAATTACAGACCTGTTATAAAGCAGGTTACAGAATAATTACCTTTTATGTGTAATATTAAATTGTCTGCATAGATTCACACATAACAGAAAGAATTGCAGCTTTATGCTTTCAAAATAATAGCAGGTCAAACAAGCATTTGTATTTTGAGTGGTCTGTATACAGAGCTCTTATCAACTTTCACCTCTACTTGGACATTTAATTTGTATACAGCTGTAGAATGAATTATCTGACTAGTCTGTTTGGTTTTGAGTAAGGATGCAGCATATCACATCTGTGACGTAACCCAAATCAAACTGTTTACCTAGTTGTGACATATCCATAATGAGACAACCATTGAATAGAAAAACATTGTAGACACAGCCATCAAGGAGACATCCAATGAGATGAAAGACATTGAGTAGACATCCAATGAAGATACAGCCTTGAGGAGACATTTATCAAAGCCATTGGGAAGACAGCCATCCCTTGAGGAAAGAGCCATGGAGGAGACAGCCATCAAGGAGACAGCAATTAAGAATACATCCAATGAGAAAGCATCCACTGAGGAGAAAATAATTGAGGAGACAGCCATTGACACAGGGATGATCTCCACATGGGTAAATGATTGAACGTAGACTCATTCTTGACTTCACAGCTAATGAAGGGATTTGAAAGAAAATGTTTTCTGAAGTATGTTATCTACATGCTCCATGTTACTTACCATATGCATCTTCATTATGATGAACTTCTAATCTGCCATCACTAGATACTATACAATCATAGTTTAGGTACCCTTAAATTGTTTTTCTCCTATTACTGTACTCACTGAAATCAAAGTGTGTGGTTGTCAGCCTCATCCTCAGGGCTCACAAACCTTTTCACTGTGACATGTACTAAATAGCATCAGTTTTGTGGTCACACGGATCCCCAAGCCCTGGCTTAGTGAGGGCTGACAAATATATTATATCCACATTACTATTTTATCACTTCGCCTGTTACACAAGACATCTGTTTGTGTAATGTATCTATACCCCTGTAGCCTTCCACCATCTGCATAGAAAGGGTCACAGTACTGAATCTCTTTAGTAGAATTGCACACTCTCTGCAAAACAAACTAGTACTCAGTCTCCCACTACTTCTAGCTATATCAATAATAGTTATATTGTAGCCTAAGCAATCTATGCCTCTTCAAAGATTTGAGGCCCATATAGACAGGCCAATGTGGGAGAGATGTGTGCTGAGCGAACCGCTCAGCACACATCTCTCCCCCCGCTCAGCACTAGAGATGGCTATTGACTCACTGTCTCAACACAGTGACTCGAAACATCAGGAAGTAGGAATGATTCGAGTCACTCACTGTTTAATGAGTCGAGACAGCTGCAGCAGCAACCTCTCTCAGCCAGAGGGAGGAGACTCAGTGTGTCCTTCAGTCAGTCTTCTGCTGAGTGTCTTTAGCTGTGATTGGCCAGAGGCTATACCAGGTGACACCCAGTGGGAGGGGGGAGGGAGCAGTCACGACTCACCAGTCAGTGAGTGCTGTGCTGCTGTGCCTGATCCATTTCATGAATCATGATTCATCCTGAGTCTGCCAGTGAGTTGAGACAGTTGTACACTGTGTAGACTCAGTGACTCAGTGAATGGATCTGATTCATGCAGCATAAGACTGCAGGAGGTGGAGCCCCTGTGGTACAGAGTTCTCAACTCACTGTTCCTGCTCAAAGTGATTGTGGGTGGCAAACTCCCTGGAGGCTAGATAGTGGATAATATAATAAATCCAAGCACACCTAAAAAAAAAACCACCTAAATTCATCCAATTAGCAAAGTATGCAAAGTTACAGAATGAATGATGTGTTTCATGGCTGTTAAGCTTTCTCTCCTCAACCAGAAGTAATGTACATATTCTGTAACTAGTATGCAATAAGTGATTATTAATAATATATCAACATAACAGTGAATCTATGTTAATATATTATTAACAATCAGTGCATAAGCAGCTGCCTCCCCCAGATGCACTGCACAATCACTGCAGCAGAAATAACTCCCTCCATGAGTCCAGCACTGATCTGCCAGCACTGGCAACTCACTGATTCATGTGCAGTCTCTGCAATACATTCCAGTACAAATGAGTCATGACTCATGTGCCTAGACACTGACTCGAGACACTTCACTGAACTGAGTCATGTGTCTCAACTCAGTTCAGTGAATCACTTTGCCCATGACTACTCAGCACAGCGCGATGTGTGCTGAGCATGCGGGAGGAGCGGGGGAGGCGCTCATTTCACCAAGCGGGTGAAGTGAGCGACCCGCTAGATTGGCCTGCATGCAGGCCAATCTAGCACCAGCGATAGCGATGCGCGGGGCTGCGCATCGCTATCGCTGTAATGTCACTTCCAGTATGATGTACTGTAGTTCCGATTGCTGGGGATGAAACTACATCATACCGGAAGTGACATCACCACAAGCAGGTAGATCAGGCAGATCCTGGCTAGAAGATCCTGCAATACCGCTAACACCAATGGAAAAATGACCTGCACCAGAGGATATCAGACAGAATATGGAGACGTAGAAAAGCGAACCATCTCCTCATATATAGAGCCATGGCACTGATCCAATTAATAACAGTGGACCCCCATAATGCACCACCCTGTCTTTCTAACTAAATACTTCAAAAAGGAGCTATATAAATTGTTTTCAGCTTTTTCACATATACACACATAATTATTTACAGACATAGCGCTACATATTTTAGTGCAAATACTATCTCTTTTAATTTTGTGGCTGCTATCCAATAAACAGAGCGCAGCCCACTTATTTTTATTTTTCAAATTCATAGGAAAATATAAAAAAATAACATAAAGTAGCCTATTCTGGCTAACAAAACAGATGGACATTAAAGTGCAGTCTCTCAATTAAATTGATCCCAAAGTTTGAGTAAGAGCAAAAGGTTCACACATCCTTTATCACCTATACCTTACCTCCATAGTGTTGCCATGACTATCTCCATGGTGACTGGCAGGCTGGTTAGTGCTCAAGATATTATGTTAGGACAGCTCTTGTAGTTGTTAATTTAAATCCAGGCAAGAGAGATAATTTTCCATGTGTAGTAGGCACTTGGAAAATTGTATGCCACGTTAAACATAATTTAATCTGTAAAATGACCTCAAATATGACTGTACAGAGTTGCATAAGTGTTGAGTTATTCCATTGCTTGCACAATTCCATATTAATTACAGTATAAACAATCTACTATGTTTAGTACATTTTTATTCCTAACAAATGCTTACATGTTTACTTCTCTTGGGATGCCAGCAGTCGAAATACCGAAAATGGCATCCCGACGCTCAGGATCTCAACATCTAGCAGGTAAATATACTACCCGCAATCCCTAACCCTCCTTACCCGCAACCTGTCGTTAACCCTCCCCCACTGCAGACTAACCCTAATCCTCCCCGGTGAGGCCTAATGCCAACTGCCCCTCCGTGCAGCCTAAACCTAACCCTCCATCCCCGGTAGTGCCTAACCTTCCACCCCACAGGCTAACCCTCCTCATGCAGCCTAAACCTAATCCCCCTTCCCTCCCGTATCTTGTCACAAGTCCATTGATTCGGCCCTGGCATTCGCGAGCATGCACGGGAAGCGCACGCACAGCAGAGGCATGGTGCACAGGGGCGAGGACTCATGGCATGCCCCAATTTTTATTGAAATGCACACTATGGGCGGTGGCACAAAGACATGGTGGGCGCATGTCACAAGTCAGGAAGGCATGGACTCACAGTATGCCTGCATATTTTTAAAAAACTGGCATGGCGGGGCGGAATAAAAAAGAGTGGCAGGGGCAAACAGGGAGCCAGGAGCTGTGCTGCGTGTGGCATTCTAGGCTCTCTGTGTGACCGGACCAACCAACCAGCATATTTGTCCTTCTGGTATTTGCCAGATGGGCAGATCTTGCTGCCATTGCGATCGATGTCTGGATCCTGGCGCCAGGATTCTGAGCAGTGTCGGGATTCTGTCGTCAGTTTTCGAACTGCTGGGATTCCAAACGCCGGGATCCTAACCGACCCCCAACAATGGAATTGTTTAAAAATGCACTGAACTGTTCAATTTGCATAAGAGTCTTCACTCTTTAACCTTTAATTCTTCTTAATAAAAAAGTTACAAAAATAATTAAAAAATAGCAGGAACTTAAGCTATGACCATGCTAAACCAGGATTTCTTATACAGTACCTCCTCCGTTACAGAATAAATTCAGCAAACTGTTATTTTTAAACAATTATTCATATCATGGATGTATGTCCTATATTCCAATTTCTGGCTTTCAGCATTAAAATTCCTAAACTGACGAGATGACAAAAATGAATGCAGAGAAGTATAAAAATGTTTCCATTCTTATTATTAATCTATTGAAAAGGACTTTCAAAGCAGGTTCTAATGCTCTGGAACAGAAGAGAGCTACTGCTCTTGTGGCTACATTGTTCTAGCAGTTAATGCATACGGTTTTAATTGACAAAGGCTATTTTCTAATGCAGCATGAAAGCCGTGAAATTCTTACAGTTCTGAAACTTGCTCTATTCATGGAAGTTTTAATTAAAGTTACTTCAGTACTTGATTTTATTCCAACTTAAATTAGGGTTGACTGAAGCAGGAATTTAAGTAGAGTTGGCAACGAACACCTATGTAATGTGGATAAATAGAAGTTTATATTAAGTATTTATTTTAAAAATAATAGACTGAAAAGAAAATCAATATTACACATGATCAGAGCTAGTGTATATTGTTTATAAAAGAGGTAATTAATTGTTTTCGCTCTCAAAATAAAATGCAAACAAATGTTCATTATAGTTATAAAAATAATATAAAGTTTAACAATTTAATTTTCATAGCAGGAATTCTCTATATTCTTCTAAATACATTAACCAATAATTGGCACTCTGTGGGCTTGAAAAAAACCCACACTGAACAGCGATTTCCTTTGCAACATTTCGGGGTTTATTTCCCGTCGTCAGGCAGCATACACATAAATAGACATCACATAATAGTTACCTTAAGTACCCGCTGAAGTCCCGCCATCCACCGTCGGTCCTCCACGCTTCCCCGCCGTCAGGAACCCGGAAGTTCGGAAAGACGTGACTGCCGGTCACGGTTGGCATCAGGGTTGCCATGGAGACCCAGCTGGGGAGACAAACACAAAACCAAATAAGACACCAACAATAATGTTAAAAACAACAATCTAGTGTATACAGCATTAATGCAAATCTAAAGCTACATTGATAAAGGTATGTAATAACATGGTTATAATTGTTCACAATCCACAAAGGGCACTAATACTAGTAATACTAGGGTGTAGCTGTAGTTTAACCCATATAGGGGCAAAGGGTGTTACTCCTGACTTGCATCCTGTTCAGATTTCACTGATTTAAGACCAGACAACGAGGACAACCAGATGCTAGCTAGATCATCCAGTGAAGCACCAACCTCCTCAGGTGATGACTCTGCAGCCACATCCAGTCCATTAAAATACAATAAAAAAAAACCTTTAGGGGTACGCACCCGCACAGGACGAGGTGCGGGACAAGGCCAACATGTATAGGGGGCCAGAACCGCCGTATCAAAAACCAAAGGCAGGGGGCGCCAGAAATAAACACTGTATTTAACCTGTCGAACCGAGTCCTGTCAACCACAGAGTTGACAGTGCTCAATAAAGGTTTGGGCTTTATACCAACAAATAAATGTAATACTGTAGGCTGGAAAATCGATCAGTGTTATCTATACTGGGAATTGAAGCTAACAGAGTTCTTTAAAGACAAAGAAAAACTGACTACTAATATTAACCCATTCCAGAGAAAATCTGGATTTGATCCACAAACCTTTAATGCCTCAATCAACGGCTTCATGATAGCACTTGATGTACAAGTTGATTGTAAGCAAAGGAACCAAGAGATCTACCACAATAATCTTAAGCATGAGGAATGGCTTGCTTTGAAGAAGCTAAGCAGCTATAAAGACATAATGATCAGACACTCTGATAAAGGGGATGGGACAGTCGTCCTGGATCTTCAAAAATATTGTGCAGATATTTATCATCAGTTGTCAAACACGACAGTATATCAAGCATTATCGAAAGATCCCACAGACGCCTTCATAGCAGAAGTTGACTTGATATTGGATGAAGCACAACATGAGGGGTATGTTGATATGGAGACCTGCTTTTTTCTTAAAATTGAATATCTGAGGATTCCCATCTTATATACACTGCCCAAAATTCATAAGTCTCTCCTTGATCTTCCTGGGAGACAGATAATTTCAGCACGTGAATCTTTGTTCAGTAATATCTCGTATTTAGATCACTTCTTGCAACCCTGCGTACAAGCCGGTGAAACGTACCTGAAAGATACGACAGATTTGCTACTAAAATTAGACCAACTTAGCTTATAACCTTCCAACACATGGTTATGTACACTTGACAAAACATGCCTATATACCAACATACCCCATACAGGGGGGATAGCAGCCGTTAAGTCATTGATTAGCAACAATAATTTGTACATGGGACCAGACCCGTCCTTCTTTTTGCATTTGCTGGAATTATTGCTGAAATGCAATTATTTCTTTTTCAATGGCCAATACTTCAGACAAGTCTCCAGTTGTGCGATGGGTTCCCCAGTAGCACCGACATACATGTATATATACATGGCACAACTTGAGAGGGATTTCTTCTTCACAAGGGAGCTACGTGAAAAAATATTATTCTTCACCAGATACATAGATGATGTGCTACTGCTATGGAAAGGGAACTTTAAAGAATTCAATCTTCTAATGGAAGAGATTAATGCCAGTGATACTCCAATCAAATTCACATACAACTTTAGTCTTGATAAAATACCATATTTGGATGTTCTGATCAAAATCGTGGACAACAGAATCGTCACGAGGTTATTTACAAAACCCACCAATCGTAATACGCTGCTGCGAATTGATCGCTTCCATCCGAAGAGTACCATTATTCTCAGATGTTGCGAGTAAAAAGGATAACCAGTGCCGAGGATGATTTGGAAGCCAGCATGGACATGTTGGTCTTTAAATTTCGGGATAGAGGCTATATTGAGCAGATTCTACAGAAGTCACGTGCCAAAGTTAACTCCATATCCAGAGATTCAACTGTACAATATAAGAACAAGGCACCACAAGATGATACCATACATTGGGTCTTACGATACAATACAACCCATAATACCATTCAGGAGACCACTAATGCTCTGTGGCCAATTTTACAGAATGATAAAAAAACCTGCGCCGATGAAGAAAACCAGAATTATGCTTTGCTACAAAAGAGGCAAAAACATCAGAGACTGGTTAGTTCATACCGATATAACTAAACAGATGTTATGGAGTCAAGGTACAACTTTTAAAAGGAATGGGTGTTATCAGTGCCCTAATTGTACTAACTGTCGACACATGATTATGGGAAAATTCTTCTATCATCCACATAGCGGACAAAAATTTGAAATTAGACACTCCCTATCTTGTTCTAGTGTTTATGTTATTAACTTAATCAAATGCCTTAGCGGAGTCTGCAATCGATCATTTAGAAGATGATGGAAGAAGCAGTGATCGACATCCTGTAAAAGACTGCTTCAGCTTGAATCCAAATGGATACATACTCTTGATACAGTTAGACCAAGAGGTCTTAATGAACAATTAAACTTGAATGCCTTTCTGTAGTAGGAGATTCAGTATATAATCTCTTCCTCTGTAGTGGTGAGGGCTCTATCCTTAGGTCTCCCCAATAGTCCTCTTTCTCTCCTAAACAGGATGCAAGTCAGGAGTAACACCCTTTGCCCCTATATGGGTTAAACTACAGCTACACCCTAGTATTACTAGTATTAGTGCCCTTTGTGGATTGTGAACCATTATAACCATGTTATTACATACCTTTATCAATGTAGCTTTAGATTTGCATTAATGCTGTATACACTAGATTGTTGTTTTTAACATTATTGTTGGTGTCTTATTTGGTTTTGTGTTTGTCTCCCCAGCTGGGTCTCCATGGCAACCCTGATGTCAACCGTGACCGGAAGTCACGTCTTTCCGAACTTCCGGGTTCCTGACGGTGGGGAAGTGTGGAGGACCGACGGTGGATGGCGGGACTTCAGCGGGTACTTAAGGTAACTATTATGTGATATCTATTTATTAGAGATGAGCGGGTATGTTTCTCAGAGAACCGAACCCTACCGGACTTCACTACCCGAGCCCGGCTTGGGTTTTCCTGCCTTACTTGGAAACCAGAACAAGGCAAAATGTCATCCCGCTGTCGGATTCTTGCAGGTTGGATTCCATATAAGTCACCACCATTTTCACTCCGGCATTGGAGAGTGTAGCGAGAGGACTTGTCTCCGTCCTCAGTGTCCTGCATCAGTTCAGTGTTAGTGTCTTGCGCTGCATCAGTCCAGTCACAGTGTTTGTGTCCTCTGCTGCCATATGTCCAGTGCTGCTGTATAAGTCCAGTCCAGTGGTGCTGTGTTGTGCTGCATCAGTCCAGTGGTGGTGTCTTGTGCTGCATCAGTCCAGTCACAGTGATGGTATCCTCTGCTGCCATATGTCCAGTGCTGCTGTATAAGTCCAGTCCAGTGGTGCTGTGTTGTGCTGCATCAGTTCAGTGGTGGTGTCTTGTGCTGCATGAGTCCAGTCACAGTGGTGGTGTCCTCTGCTGCCATATGTCCAGTGCTGATGTATAAGTCCAGTCCATTGCAGTGGTGCTGTGTTGTCCTGCATCAGTCCAGTGGCGGTGTCCCTGTGATGCTATATATTTCCAGTGGTAGTGCGATCATAGGCGTGCGCAGGGGGGGTGCCTGGTGCGCACAGGCACCCCCTAATGTCCGTCACCCCTCTTACACACGCCTGTAACTGAGTCTTTGCCAAGCATGCAGTTTTATTCCTGACTGTGTATGCCCACCCACACTCTTCGCCCGCTAGCACAGATTGCCCGCTCTCTACGGCCGTCCGCCTGTCCGCTATGCCCACCCACCCTCGCTCTCTACACCTGCCTGCCCACCCCCGCTCTCTACACCCGCGCCAGCCCTCCAACCGCCACATCCCTCTCTTCTCCTGCCCGCTACGCCCGGTCAGCAGGCTTGGCGATAGGGGAAGAGACAAACCGCTGCAGGGGCAGTAGAGGGTGGATTTGTCAGCTGTACCAGCTACTGGAACCCACATGTGAACAGGACTGCTGGGAAGGAGGGGGTGAAGGAGAGAGAAAGGACGGCAGTAGTGGTCTATGCATGGAGTGGCAGGCGGCGAGGAGCGCTCAGCTGCGAGCGCACCCACAACAAGTAATGTATAATTTATACTATATAATGTATTTGGAGAGGCACTATGTGTCACATAATGAGTGGGGGGGGGGCACTGTGTGGCATATGTGTTTAGGGTGTACTATATAATGTGTTTGGGAGGTATTATGGGGTCTATTAAGGCCGGGGCATAATGTGGCGTAATGTGAATTTTGCGTCATACTGTGTGGCGTAATGTAAATTTTGCCTCATACTGTGTGGCGTAATGTGACTTTTGGCTTATACCATGTGGCATAATGTGAATTTTGGCTCATACTGTGTAGCGTAATGTAAATTTAATCTCATTCTGTGTGGTTTAATGTACGTTTTGGCTAATACCGTGTGGCGTAATGTGAATTCGTCTCATACCGTGTGGCATAATGTGAATTTTGGACCAAGGCCCACCACTCTCTAGTTCCACCACTAGGTCAGAGATAGGTTGGGGAAGTGTAAGCAGCGATAGGGTGCAGCGGCAGCTAGGACTCAGGATTATGCCGTAGCGGACAGTCAGTAGTGGCTACTGGTCGCACCATTATGTTTCATTTTATTTCTCTGGGGTGTATGTATCTACTTGTATTATTAGGAACTAGGGATAAATTAGATTACGCCATTTGATTACTGAGAGAATGTAAAATAGTGTTAGACATGTCCTTGGGCGGTGCTGGACACGCCCAAAAGGCGGTGCTAGACATGCCCCTCCAGCAGTGCACCCCCTAATAAAATTAGCTGCGCACGCCTATGAGTGCGATATATGTCCAGTGATACTGCCGTATATGTCCATTGATACTGCCGTATATGTCCAGTGGTACTGCCGTATAAATCCAGTGATCCTGCCGTATAATTCAAGTGATCCTACCGTATAATTCCAGTGACCCTGCTGTATAATTGCAGTGATCCTACCGTATAATTCCAGTGATCCTGCCATATAATTGCAGTGTTCCTGCCGTATAAGTCCAGTGATCCTGCCGTATAATTCCAGTGGTACTGGCATATAAATCCAGTCCAGTGATACTGCCGTATATGTTCAGTGGTACTGCCGTATTTGTCTGTTGATACTACCATATATGTCCAGCGGTACTGCCGTATAAATCCAGTGATCCTGCCATATAATTCCAGTGCTCCTGCAGTATAATTCCAGTGGTACTGGCGTATAAGTCCAATTATCCTGCTGTATAATACCAGTGGTACTGTAGTATAAGTCCTGTCCAGTGATACTGCCATATATGTCCAGTGATACTGTCGCATATGTCCATTGATACTGCCGTATATGTCCGGCGGTACTGCCGTATAATTCCAGTGATCCTGCCGTATAATTCTAGTGGTACTGGAGTATAAATCCAGTGATCCTGCCGTATAATTCCATATAACTCCATATAATTCTGTATAAATCCAGTCCAGTGGTGCTGCCATATAAGTTCTGTGCTGTATATTATTTACTCCAAATAAAGGGGTTATTCATTTTTAATCCAAATAATTTTCACAGGGATTGCCCTGTGTGGTGTAGAGGTACGCTCTCCTGTACCGCATATTGTTATATATTTCCAATAAAAAAATGGAGAACAAAAATTAGGAGGATAAAATAGGAAAAGATCAAGAACCACTTCCTCCTAGTGCTGAAGCTGCTGCCACTAGTCATGACATAGATGATGAAATCCCATCAACGTCGTCTGCCAAGGCCAATGCCATAATTGATATTAGAGGAAATGTAAAATCCAAAAAGCCAAAGTTCAGTAAAAAGTCCTCAAAAAAATTTTTTTAAATGGTCTGAGGAGAAAGATAAACTTGCCAATATGCATCTTATGACACGGAGTGGCAAGTAACAGTTCACATGGAAGCCCTCATCCTCCCGCTAGAAAAATTATAAGAGTTAAGCTGGAAAAAGCACAGCAAAGAACTATGTGTTCATAGATGATATCACAAATCCCCAAGGAGAGTCCAAGTGTGTCGGCGGTTGCAATGCCTGACCTTCCCAAAACTGGACGGGAAGAGGTGGCTCCTTCCACCATTTGCAAGCCCTCTGCAAGTGCAGTAAGTAGCAACCACAGTCCAGTTTCTGATATTCAAATTGAAGATGACACTGATGAAGTACACCAGGATGAGGATATGGGTGTTGCTGGTGCTGAGGAGGAAGTTGACAATGAGGATTCTAATGGTGATGTGGTTTTATTTAAATCAGGCACCGGGGGAGACACCTGTTGTCCGTGGGATCAATAAGCCCATTGTGATGCCAGGGCAAAATACCAAAAAAGCCAACTCTTCGGTGTGGAATTATTTCTCCACAAATTTGGACAACAGGTGTAAAGCCATGTGTTGCCTCTGTCAATCTGTAATAAGTAGAGGTAAGGACGTTAGCCACCTAGGAACATCCTCCCTTATACGACACCTGCAGTGCATTCATCAGAAGTCAGTGTCAAGTTGTGAAACTTTGGGTAAGAGCATAAGCATCCACTGACACCTAAATCCCTTCTTCCTCTTGTACCCAAGTTCCTGCAAGCCACACCACCAACTCCCTCAACGTGAACTTTCTCCAAAGCCATGAACATCAGTAGTCCTGCAGGCCATGTCCCTGGCAAGACTGACGAGTCCTCTCCTAACCGGGATTCCTCCAGAGGATCCTTGAGTGGTATGCCTGCTGTTGCTGCCACTGCTGTTGTTGCTGCTGGGAGTCGATTGTCATCCCAGAGGGGAAGACGGAAGACCACTTGTACTACTTCAACTAAGCAATTGACTGTCCAACAGTCCTTTGTGAGGAAGATGAAATATGATAGCAGTCATCCTTTTGCAAAGCGGATAACTGAGGCCTTGACAGCTATGTTGGCGTTAGACGTGCGTCTGGTATCCGCCATTAGTTCAGTGGGACTTAGAGAATTGTTTGAAGTACTGTATCCCTGGTACCAAATCCCATCTAGGTTCCACTTCTCTAGGCAGGCGATACAGAGAATGTACAGAGACGTCAGAAAAAGTGTCCTCAGTGTCCTAAAAATGCAGTTGTACCCACTGTCCACTTAACTCCGAACATGTGGACAAGTGGAACAAGGCAGACTAAGGACTATATGACTGTGACAACCCACTGGGTAGATGTATGGCCTTCCGCAGCAACAACAGCAGCGGCACCAGTAGCAGCATCTCGCAAACGCCAACTTGTTCCTAGGCAGGCTACGCTATGTATCACCGCTTTCCGTAAGAGGCACAAAACTGACAACCTCTTACGGAAACTGAGGGGCATCATTGCACAATGGTTTACCCCAATTAGACTCTCCTGGGGATTTGTGATATTGGACAATGCCACCAACATTGTGAGTGCATTACTTCTGGGCAAATTCCAGCACGTTCCATGTTTTGCACATTCAATTAATTTGGTGGTGCAGAATTTTTTGAAAAATGATAGAGGCGTGCAAGAAATGCTGTCGGTTGCCTGAAAAATTGCGGGCCACTTTCGGCATTCAGCCACCGCGTGCCGAAGATTGGAGAGCCATCAAATACACCTAGACCTGCCCTGCCATCACCTGAAGCAAGAGATGGTAACGAGGTGGAATTCAACACTCTATATGCTTTGGAGGATAGAGGAGCAGCAAAAGGCCATTTAAGCCTATACATCCTGCTATGATATAGGCAAAGGAGGGAATATACACCTGACTCAAGCGCAATGGAGAATAATTTCCATCTTGTGCATGGTTCTCCAACCCTTTGAACTTGCCACACGTGAAGTCAGTTCAGACACTGCCAGCTTGAGTCAGGTCATTCCCCTCATTAGGGTTTTGCAGAAGCAGCTGGAGAAATTGAAGGAGGAGCTAAGATGGAGCGATTCCGCTAAGTATGTGGGACTTGTGGATGGAGCCCTTCATTTGCTTTGCCAGGATTCAAGGGTGGTCAATCTGTTGAAATCAGAGCACTACATTTTGGTCACCGTGCTCGATCATAGGTTTAAAGCCTATGTTGTATCTCTCTTTCCGGCAGACACAAGTCTGCCGAGGTTCAAAGACCTGCTGGTGAGAAAATTGTCAACTCAAGCGGAACATGACCCGCCAACAGCTCTTCCTTCATTTTCTACCGCCACTGGAGCTGCCAGGAAAAGGATAACATTTCCAAAACCACCCGCTGGCGGTGATGCAAGGCAGTCAGGAGCAAGTGCTGAAATCTGGTCCAGACTGAAGGACCTGCCAATGATTACTGACATGTCGTCTACTGTCACCTGTCACTGCATATGATTCTGTCACCATTGAAAGAATGACGGACGATTATATGAGTGACAGCATACAAGTAGGCATGTCATATAGTCCATACATATACTGACAGGAAAAAGAGGCAATTTGGATTCCCTTGCAAAAACTGTCTTTATTTTACCTAAGTTGCCCCCCCTCCAGTGTGTACTCCGAAAGAGTGTTTAGTGCATCCAGTAACCTTGTCAGCGATTGACGTAGGAGGTTCCTTCCACAAAATGTGGAGAAGATGATGTTCATCAAAATGAATTATAAATTCCTCCAGGAACACCTTGACCAGCAATTGCCTCCAGAAAGTACACAGGGACCTGTGATGGTGGATTCCAGTGGGGACAAATTAATACTCTGTGAGGAGGAGGATGTACACAGTGAAAGGGGTGAGGAATCGGGGGATGAGGATGAGGTTGACATCTTGCCTCTGTAGAGCCAGTTGTGCAAGGAGAGATTGATTGATTCTTTTTGGTGGGGGCCCAAACAAACCAGTCATTTCAGCCACAGTGGTGTGTCAGACCCTGTCGCTGAAATGATTGGTTTGTTAAAATGTGCATGTCTTGTTTATACAACATAAGGGTGGGTGGGAGGGCCCAAGGACAATTCCATCTTGCACCTCTTTTTCATCTTTGTATGATGTGCTGTTTGGGGCCTAGTTTTTTTAAGTGCCATCCTGTCTGCAACTGCAGTGCCACTCCTAAATGGGCCAGGTATTTGTGCCGCACACTTGTATCGCTTAGTTTAGTCATACAGCTACCTCATTGCACCTCTTTTTCTTCTTTGCATCATGTGCTGTTTGGGGCCTAGTTTTTTTAAGTGCCATCCTGTCTGCCACTGCAGTGCCACTCCTAGATGGGCCAGGTGTTTGTGCCGCACACTTGTGTCGCTTATCTTAGTAATCCAGCCACCTTGGTGCAACCTTTTGGCCTAAAAACAATATTGTGACGTGTGAGGTGTTCAGAATAGACTGGAAATTAGTGAAAAAGGAATGTTATTGAGGTTAATAATACCATAGGATCAAAATTACCCACATATTCTGTGATTTTAGCTTTTTTATGTGTTTTTTTTTTTTTTTTTTTTCAAAAATCATCCAGATCCAAAACAAAAACACGAGAGGGTGCTTTTGGCAAAACCAACCCAAAACCAAAACACAGGTGGGGAATTAGAACCAAAATACGAAAAGTGCCCGACCGCACATCTCTAATATATATACAAACAGAAAACCCAGCACTCACCAAAGTAAGGTCACTCATCCTCAACACTTCAATAAATAAATGATGGGGGTTTAGTTAGTGGATTGGCCAATGCACAGAAGCCTGAAAACCGATCGCCAAGGTATCCCACCTTCATGCAGGTCCTACACTAACACAGAGTCTTAAAACCTGACTACTTAGCTACTGTTTCACACATCATATGCCTGCTAGAATTAATGTGCACCTGCCACACACTTTATGGCTTTTAAAGGAACACTAGTCAACATACATTGGCTAGATAGATTGCTAAGTAACAGCTGAGACAGGTTCAGGATAATAGAGTCCACACAGGGGTGCATGAGAAAGCTAGTGGCCATGGTTAATAAGAGTTAACCATACTGTAGATTAACCCCGTCATATACACAAATAGAAAACCGAATTACCACCATCCCAGAAGCGGGGTGCTCTAATGCATTTACCACTCACAGGGTGGGGTGCATGTAACAGCACTCTCCACCCGAGAAGCGGGGTACACAGCTGCACTTACCAATCATAAGGTGCATGTAGCCCATGAAGTCTGCAAACTGTAGGGTGGGGTGCATGTAGCCCATGACCCAAGTATGTATTTGAGTGATGTGGTCATGGGCTACATGCACCCCACCCTGTAAGAGGTAAGTGCATTGGTGCACCCCGCCTCTGGGGAGGTGAGTGCTGTGGTTTTCTTTTTGTGTGTATATATATATATATATATATATATAAACAGAAGTCCAACAGTGTGGAGGTGCACTCATCCAGTCAAATAATTTCTTGCAAGTTCATTTTTTTCACAGTAGCTTTACTGTAGTCGAATTTAGGCTTATTTAATCGACGTTTCGATCCTAGGTTCAGGATCTTTATCAAGATAAGCTTCCAATTTATATACAATATTTTGAGAACATCATATATTGTTTACTGACAAAACAAAGAATAAAACACATAAAGATACATACAAGAAAGAAACAAAATGCAATAAAACATCAGTGGACCACCACGCCCATCTTCATCAATTATCAAACAGGTTCGTTAGTCACCAGATGTGAATCATAGGTCTTGACCAATGCCTCTATAGATAGTCACCATGTGTAAACACACCTACACCAGGGGTATATATCACCGTGCACAGATATAGAGTATCAACAACCTCTGGGATGAGTAAAAACTCGCTTCATAATGTCAATGGCTCTGTGCACTTACTCAGACTAATCAATATGTCAGGTTCAGACAATACCCGGGCTGTAGGGTTAATAAGGCCATATTCAAATGGAGTTTCTGTAGATAGATAAATCAATGCATATATCTGTAAAAGGCACTCCAACACACTTACATGTATATACAATCCATGTGTGTGTACATTCACCAATGTGTGAGCACAAACTACGGTACTTACACTTATGTTTATTAGAGTTCACTCTCATGAGACAGCTTAGACAACCAGGATAATCACTGTAAACAAATATATAATAAGCCAACCTCTCAATCCATTGAAGGCCAAACATGCAGTTACTTTCTTGCCAGGTGTATAGAACAATACAGTACTCACCAATGGTGATCAGGTCCTCACCACTTCTACAGCCACACAGCATCTAAGCTGATGGGCTGTCCTTATATACCCTTAACACCGGAAGTGAGTAGTACCCTACCAAACGTCTCCCTACCGCTCTCATGCTGTGCAGGAGTCTATCCTGTTAATGTTGCCGACCTCAATCACCTATATCTAACCTTCCACGTATCTCTAGGCATGTCCAACTGTCAGATACTTAGCAAAAATGATCCGGACAACAATCGCGCTTTCAGTGGAACGCAAATGCGTTCCACGACCCGGAAGTCGGACGCCGGAAGCGCCGTGCGTTCCAGTCTCTACGGTGGCCGAACGGGTTCAGAAAGCTCGTTCATGTTACTGATGGACAGTCTTCTGTTAGCGCATGGGGGGAGAAATAGGCAGACATACCCAATGGGATGGAAAATACATCCAATCTTCTAGAGGATATATTAGATTTAGTCTCACTCATGGTAGCTCGTTCAGAGACATAATCACAACTTGAATAATCAGGCGGACGCGGTGGTCACTGTGTACAGACATATTACAAAAAACATATACATCCAACAAATGTCAAAATACACACTCGATGTGGTACAATATGAGACAATTAACTGAAACCTCCAAAGATTATATTGCCTTCATATGAGCAATTTCTCTCTATAAATGATGCTATCAATGTTCAATAGACACATGATTCAATAGACACATGATCCATTTATACGTAAAATAAAATACTTTGGTAGAGGTTCTCAGGTTGTGTCTCAAATTGTAACACTCACACACTAAACTTTTTTTCTTTGGTCAGTTAAACTCCATAGGACCACAGAATCCCGTAGGTTTATCCCAATATTGACACCTATTAGAATATAAATTCACAAAAAGGCATTCATAGCAGCATGTTCATTGAGGCCTTTAGGGGAAACAGTGTTAAGGTGGGCAATCCAAAAACTCTCCCTTTGGCGTAGAGCAAGGGTGCGGTCGCCTCCGTGGCTTAATGGTGGAACCCAATCGATTAGCCTACATTTCAAATTTGCTACCTGGTGTCCTCGTTGTAGATAGTGTCGAGCAACGGGCTTATCACTGGTGCCTGTTTGTATTGCAGTCCTAATGGATAACCGATGGTTTGCCATCCGTTCTCTGAAACATCGAGTGGTGAGCCCCACGTAGCATAAACCACAGGGACATGTAAGGGTATACACCACGAAGTCTAACCTACAATGTAGGTGGTACCTGATTTTAATATTCCTACCAGAATGTGGATGGGGAAAGGTAGAACCAGTCTGCAGGGATCTACACGTCGTGCATTTCCCACATGAGAAGCAGCCCGGTTTCTTACTCATAATCTGGAGAAAATTCAACTAAGTCTCAGGTACCAATGTGGGCCTCATCAGCATCTGTCGTAAATTAGGCCCTCGCTTGTAGGCCATCATAGGCGGATTCATGTGTGTGAATGGTAACCCTTGGTCTGATTTTAAAATTGGCCAATGCTTCCGCAATGTGTTCCGTGTAAAATGTGCATAGTTATCAAACTTCGTAGTGTAGACCATACGATTGTCATTAGCGGCCACCTTGGGTGTGGTGTTGCTAAATAAGTTCCTAGCTCTACGTAAACTGTTACTGATCATTTTGGTAGAGTAACCTCTTTCACTAAACCTCTGTTTCATTTCCACCAATTGTTTCTCCCTGATTTCTCCATCATTATTGATACGCATTACTCGTAAAAATTGTGAGATGGGTAAGTTGTTCTTTAACGAGGGGGGGTGGAAACTGCTGGTCAATAAGGTGGTGTTTCTATCCGTGGACTTTCTGTAAAGTGATGTAACAAAAACTCCATCTTGTATGGATACATTCACATCTAAAAAATGAACTGAGTGCTGAGAGCTCTCACACGTGAATTTTACCGGACTATTCAGTGTGTTAATATTGCTAATCATTTCAGTAAAGGATTCCTGTGTGTCCTCCCAAATTAAGAAGACGTCATCGATAAAACGTTTATAGAAAAATAATTTGGATCCATAAATGGGCAAAATATGGGTTTCCTCAAAGTTAGACATATACAAATTAGCATATGCGGGCGCCAAATTGGAGCCCATGGCTGTACCCGAGCATTGAAGGAAATACGAATCCTTGTATTTGAAATGATTTAGACTCAAAACTAGGCTAGTTAGTTCTAAAATAAATTCAGTAGGTACATTGCCATCAGAATTTCCAGTAAGTACATCCCTAATAACTTCCAGTCCATAATTGTGTGGTATAATGGTGTACAATGATTGTACATCCATGGTACATAAGAGGCATTTGCCCCTCGGGGTCTCAATCAATCCGAGTTGGTAAAGAAAGTCACTTGTGTCACGTATGTAACTGCGGCATTTTTTAACATGCGGCTGCAAAATAGAATCCACCCACTTAGCTATCGGTTGTAGCAATGAGCCTTCGGCTGCGATAATCGGTCGCCAAGGCGGGTTAATCGCCGTTTTATCAATTTTAGGGAGTGTATAGATAATGGGACACTTCGGCTCCTCTACACTCAAAAAATCAAAAAGATCCTGATCTATCCACTTGCTCTCTAGTCCTCTTTTCAGACTCAGATCAATGTTCTTTTTAATGGAGGGTATAGGATTGGTCACCACCCTTCGATATACATTGGTGTCCGCCAGCTGGCGACTCACCTCTGCATCGTAGTCAGTCCAGTCTTGGACTACCACGGCACCACCTTTATCGGCTGGTCTTATTACGACTGAGGTATCATCCCTAAGCCTCTTAAGTGCCTTTCTTTCACCCGGAGTAAGGTTGTCAAAGATGCGTGGTGGCTTAAAGTGCTGTACATCGTCATTGACCAGTCGGAGGAATGTCTTCATGCTGGGATTATGAGAGATGGGATCAAATTTAGAACTTTTTTTAAAAAACTTTTTTTCAGCCAATTTAGGCTGACCAGAAAAGTATTCCCTAAGTCTGAGATTTCTCCCAAACCGGTACTGATCAACAGTACCCTGGAAAGTTTGATGTGGAAAGGTGGGCACAAATGACAATCCTCTAGCAAGAAGACTTAATTCAGACTGATCAAGACTGCGTTTGGATAAATTAAATACTAGGTCTAGTTTTGTTTCCTGCGTCCCCTACTTTTTATAACCGCCCCTCCTCGTGACTGTTCGGTGTTTCGCGAGTCTCCGCGTGCTGGTGGAAGGCCCTTGGGTCCAGCTGCTGTTTCTAAAAAATGGGCAGTATTACCCCGCTGGGTGTCAGATAGGTCAGTATCCGATGTAGATATGGATGAGGCAGTCTCTTGTGGGAAGGGGTTATGTCTACGCTTCCTAAAGAACCGTCCTGTCCGATCGTTGTGGTGCGGATTACTATTACCCAACAACCACCGATAAACGGTGTGGTTTTGATAGTCCGCTGTTACAGTGGACAGTTTCTTTCTTTTAAATGAGGTCAATTCCTTCCTTTAAGTATCCACCTGCGTCTGCAGTCTGTCTAACCAATTATAGCTCTTGTCGTCGCGTAATATGGACAACGAAATGGTCTCAAGTTGCTCAATCTCGACCTTAACCTTTTTAAGTTCACTGCCTACTTCCTCAACAACTAATATCAACAGATCAAGCGAACACTTGTTAAGGATGGAACACCATCTACTACAGAAGACGGGGTTGTTTCGACCCAGGGTCGGTACATTATTGACCCTAAAACCACGGGGTATCAATTTCCGTCTATGATATTCGGACAAAAACTGTCCATGTAATAATAAATCCACCTCTCGGCGTTTTAGTCTCAGTATTTTATAGAATATGTCTGCGGACGATTCAGCAGGCAGGGTGTGAAATCTAATTTATCAAACGGGACTTTTTCAATGTCGTCATCAGTAATTGAAATAATGCCCTGTTCGGCTTTGGATAGCAACACTTCGTCAAATAGGCATGAGCCACCTTGGGCCATGCTGTGGGGATATCTGTGGTGTATGGAGAACCTACCCAGTACAATCTACAAACAACAGAAAAACATACAATTTTACTCACAAATTTAAAAAGATAAAAAACAGTCCGAACACTTGAGTATTCTATTTTTTGTAACTTAATTGAATAATACACAATATATTGATGGGTGTCAGAAAATATGGAAGTACAAGGTCAACCATAAAACATAACAAGTATAATCCTGCACTCGCATCAGAGTTTTAAGACAACAGTGGGGTGCTCCTAGTGGAAGTCTCCAGAGAAATGGTAGACCCACAATATTTAAACAGAAGTCCAACAGTATGGAGGTGCACTCATCCAGTCAAATAATTTCTTGCAAGTTCATTTTTTTCACAGTAGCTTTATTGTAGTCGAATTTAGGCTTATTTAATCAACGTTTCGATCCTAGGTTCAGGATCTTTATCAAGATAAGCTTCCAATTTATATACAATATTTTGAGAACATCATATATTGATTACTGAAAAAACAAAGAATAAAACACATAAAGATACATACAAGAAAGAAACAAAATACAATAAATCATCAGTGGACCACCACGCCCATCTTTATCAATTATCAAACAGGTTCGTTAGTCACCAGATGTGAATCATAGGTCCTGACCAATGCCTCTATAGATAGTCACCATGTGTAAACACACCTACACCAGGGGTATATATCACCGTGCACAGATATAGAGTATCAACAACCTCTGGGATGAGTAAAAACTCGCTTCATAATGTCAATGGCTCTGTGCACTTACTCAGACTAATCAATATGTCAGGTTCAGACAATACCCGGGCTGTAGGGTTAATAAGGCCATATATTTAAATGGAGTTTCTGTAGATAGATAAATCAATGCATATATCTGTAAAAGGCACTCCAACACACTTACATGTATATACAATCCATGTGTGTGTACATTCACCAATGTGTGAGCACAAACTACGGTACTTACACTTATGTTTATTAGAGTTCACTCTCATGAGACAGCTTAGACAACCAGGATAATCACTGTAAACAAATATATAATAAGCCAACCTCTCAATCCATTGAAGGCCAAACATGCAGTTACTTTCTTGCCAGGTGTATAGAACAATACAGTACTCACCAATGGTGATCAGGTCCTCACCACTTCTACAGCCACACAGCATCTAAGCTGATGGGCTGTCCTTATATACCCTTAACACCGGAAGTGAGTAGTGTACCCTACCAAACGTCTCCCTACCGCTCTCATGCTGTGCAGGAGTCTATCCTGTTAATGTTGCCGACCTCAATCGCCTATATCTAACCTTCCACGTATCTCTAGGCATGTCCAACTGTCAGATACTTAGCAAAAATGATCCGGACAACAATCGCGCTTTCAGTGGAACGCAAATGCGTTCCACGACCCAGAAATCGGACGCCAGAAGCGCCATGCGTTCCAGTCTCTACGGTGGCCGAATGGGTTCAGAAAGCTCGTTCATGTTACTGATGGACAGTCTTCTGTTAGCGCATGGGGGGAGAAATAGGCAGACATACCCAATGGGATGGAAAATACATCCAATCTTCTAGAGGATATATTAGATTTAGTCTCACTCATGGTAGCTCGTTCAGAGACATAATCACAACTTGAATAATCAGGCGGACGCGGTGGTCACTGTGTACAGACATATTACAAAAAACATATACATCCAACAAATGTCAAAATACACACTCGATGTGGTACAATATGAGACAATTAACTGAAACCTCCAAAGATTATATTGCCTTCATATAAGCAATTTCTCTCTATAAATGATGCTATCAATGTTCGAAAGACACATGATTCAATAGACACATGATCCATTTATACGTAAAATAAAAATTTTTGGTAGAGGTTCTCAGGTTGTGTCTCAAATTGTAACACTCACACACTAAACTTTTTTTCTTTGGTCAGTTAAACTCCATAGGACCACAGAATCCCGTAGGTTTATCCCAATATTGACACCTATTAGAATATAAATTCACAAAAAGGCATTCATAGCAGCATGTTCATTGAGGCCTTTAGGGGAAACAGTGTTAAGGTGGGCAATCCAAAAACTCTCCCTTTGGCGTAGAGCAAGGGTGCGGTCGCCTCTGTGGCTTAATGGTGGAACCCAATCGATTAGCCTACATTTCAAATTTGCTACCTGGTGTCCTCGTTGTAGATAGTGTCGAGCAACGGGCTTATCACTGGTGCCTGTTTGTATTGCAGTCCTAATGGATAACCGATGGTTTGCCATCCGTTCTCTGAAACATCGAGTGGTGAGCCCCACGTAGCATAAACCACAGGGACATGTAAGGGTATACACCACGAAGTCTAACCTACAATGTAGGTGGTACCTGATTTTAATATTCCTACAGAATGTGGATGGGGAAAGGTAGAACCAGTCTGCAGGGATCTACACGTCGTGCATTTCCCACATGAGAAGCAGCCCGGTTTCTTACTCATAATCTGGAGAAAATTCAACTAAGTCTCAGGTACCAATGTGGGCCTCATCAGCATCTGTCGTAAATTAGGCCCTCGCTTGTAGGCCATCATAGGCGGATTCATGTGTGTGAATGGTAACCCTTGGTCTGATTTTAAAATTGGCCAATGCTTCCGCAATGTTTTCCGTGTAAAATGTGCATAGTTATCAAACTTCGTAGTGTAGACCATACGATTGTCATTAGCGGCCACCTTGGGTGTGGTGTTGCTAAATAAGTTCCTAGCTCTACGTAAACTGTTACTGATCATTTTGGTAGAGTAACCTCTTTCACTAAACCTCTGTTTCATTTCCACCAATTGTTTCTCCCTGATTTCTCCATCATTATTGATACGCATTACTCGTAAAAATTGTGAGATGGGTAAGTTGTTCTTTAACGAGGGGGGGTGGAAACTGCTGGTCAATAAGGTGGTGTTTCTATCCGTGGACTTTCTGTAAAGTGATGTAACAAAAACTCCATCTTGTATGGATACATTCACATCTAAAAAATGAACTGAGTGCTGAGAGCTCTCACACGTGAATTTTACCGGACTATTCAGTGTGTTAATATTGCTAATCATTTCAGTAAAGGATTCCTGTGTGTCCTCCCAAATTAAGAAGACGTCATCGATAAAACGTTTATAGAAAAATAATTTGGATCCATAAATGGGCAAAATATGGGTTTCCTCAAAGTTAGACATATACAAATTAGCATATGCGGGCGCCAAATTGGAGCCCATGGCTGTACCCGAGCATTGAAGGAAATACGAATCCTTGTATTTGAAATGATTTAGACTCAAAACTAGGCTAGTTAGTTCTAAAATAAATTCAGTAGGTACATTGCCATCAGAATTTCCAGTAAGTACATCCCTAATAACTTCGAGTCCATAATTGTGTGGTATAATGGTGTACAATGATTGTACATCCATGGTACATAAGAGGCATTTGCCCCTCGGGGTCTCAATCAATCCCAGTTGGTAAAGAAAGTCACTTGTGTCACGTATGTAACTGCGGCATTTTTTAACATGCGGCTGCAACATAGAATCCACCCACTTAGCTATCGGTTGTAGCAATGAGCCTTCGGCTGCGATAATCGGTCGCCCAGGCGGGTTAATCGCCGTTTTATGAATTTTAGGGAGTGTATAGATAATGGGACACTTCGGCTCCTCTACACTCAAAAAATCAAAAAGATCCTGATCTATCCACTTGCTCTCTAGTCCTCTTTTCAGACTCAGATCAATGTTCTTTTTAATGGAGGGTATAGGATTGGTCACCACCCTTCGATATACATTGGTGTCCGCCAGCTGGCGACTCACCTCTGCATCGTAGTCAGTCCAGTCTTGGACTACCACGGCACCACCTTTATCGGCTGGTCTTATTACGACTGAGGTATCATCCCTAAGCCTCTTAAGTGCCTTTCTTTCACCCGGAGTAAGGTTGTCAAAGATGCGTGGTGGCTTAAAGTGCTGTACATCGTCATTGACCAGTCGGAGGAATGTCTTCATGCTGGGATTATGAGAGATGGGATCAAATTTAGAACTTTTTTTAAAAAACTTTTTTTCAGCCAATTTAGGCTGACCAGAAAAGTATTCCCTAAGTCTGAGATTTCTCCCAAACCGGTACTGATCAACAGTACCCTGGAAAGTTTGATGTGGAAAGGTGGGCACAAATGACAATCCTCTAGCAAGAAGACTTAATTCAGACTGATCAAGACTGCGTTTGGATAAATTAAATACTAGGTCTAGTTTTGTTTCCTGTGTCCCCTACTTTTTATAACCGCCCCTCCTCGTGACTGTTCGGTGTTTCGCGAGTCTCCGCGGGCTGGTGGAAGGCCCTTGGGTCCAGCTGCTGTTTCTAAAAAATGGGCAGTATTACCCTGCTGGGTGTCAGATAGGTCAGTATCCGATGTAGATATGGATGAGGCAGTCTCTTGTGGGAAGGGGTTATGTCTACGCTTCCTAAAGAACCATCCTGTCCGATCGTTGTGGTGCGGATTACTATTACCCAACAACCACCGATAAACGGTGTGGTTTTGATAGTCCGCTGTTACAGTGGACAGTTTCTTTCTTTTAAATGAGGTCAATTCCTTCCTATAAGTATCCACCTGCGTCTGCAGTCTGTCTAACCAATTATAGCTCTTGTCGTCGCGTAATATGGACAACGAAATGGTCTCAAGTTGCTCAATCTCGACCTTAACCTTTTTAAGTTCACTGCCTACTTCCTCAACAACTAATATCAACAGATCAAGCGAACACTTGTTAAGGATGGAACACCATCTACTACAGAAGACGGGGTTGTTTCGACCCAGGGTCGGTACATTATTGACCCTAAAACCACGGGGTATCAATTTCCGTCTATGATATTCGGACAAAAACTGTCCATGTAATAATAAATCCACCTCTCGGCGTTTTAGTCTCAGTATTTTATAGAATATGTCTGCGGACGATTCAGCAGGCAGGGTGTCGAAATCTAATTTATCAAACAGGACTTTTTCAATGTCGTCATCAGTAATTGAAATAATGCCCTGTTCGGCTTTGGATAGCAACACTTCGTCAAATAGGCATGAGCCACCTTGGGCCATGCTGTGGGGATATCTGTGGTGTATGGAGAACCTACCCAGTACAATCTACAAACAACAGAAAAACATACAATTTTACTCACAAATTTAAAAAGATAAAAAACAGTCCGAACACTTGAGTATTCTATTTTTTGTAACTTAATTGAATAATACACAATATATTGATGGGTGTCAGAAAATATGGAAGTACAAGGTCAACCATAAAACATAACAAGTATAATCCTGCACTCGCATCAGAGTTTTAAGACAACAGTGGGGTGCTCCTAGTGGAAGTCTCCAGAGAAATGGTAGACCCACAATATTTAAACAGAAGTCCAACAGTGTGGAGGTGCACTCATCCAGTCAAATAATTTCTTGCAAGTTCATTTTTTTCACAGTAGCTTTATTGTAGTCGAATTTAGGCTTATTTAATCGACGTTTAGATCCTAGGTTCAGGATCTTTATCAAGATAAGCTTCCAATTTATATACAATATTTTGAGAACATCATATATTGATTACTGAAAAAACAAAGAATAAAACACATAAAGATACATACAAGAAAGAAACAAAATACAATAAATCATCAGTGGACCACCACGCCCATCTTCATCAATTATCAAACAGGTTCGTTAGTCACCAGATGTGAATCATAGGTCCTGACCAATGCCTCTATAGATAGTCACCATGTGTAAACACACCTACACCAGGGGTATATATCACCGTGCACAGATATAGAGTATCAACAACCTCTGGGATGAGTAAAAACTCGCTTCATAATGTCAATGGCTCTGTGCACTTACTCAGACTAATCAATATGTCAGGTTCAGACAATACCCGGGCTGTAGGGTTAATAAGGCCATATTCAAATGGAGTTTCTGTAGATAGATAAATCAATGCATATATCTGTAAAAGGCACTCCAACACACTTACATGTATATACAATCCATGTGTGTGTACATTCACCAATGTGTGAGCACAAACTACGGTACTTACACTTATGTTTATTAGAGTTCACTCTCATGAGACAGCTTAGACAACCAGGATAATCACTGTAAACAAATATATAATAAGCCAACCTCTCAATCCATTGAAGGCCAAACATGCAGTTACTTTCTTGCCAGGTGTATAGAACAATACAGTACTCACCAATGGTGATCAGGTCCTCACCACTTCTACAGCCACACAGCATCTAAGCTGATGGGCTGTCCTTATATACACTTAACACCGGAAGTGAGTAGTGTACCCTACCAAACGTCTCCCTACCGCTCTCATGTCCCTGTGGTTTATGCTACGTGGGGCTCACCACTCGATGTTTCAGAGAACGGATGGCAAACCATCGGTTATCCATTAGGACTGCAATACAAACAGGCACCAGTGATAAGCCTGTTGCTCGACACTATCTACAACGAGGACACCAGGTAGCAAATTTGAAATGTAGGCTAATCGATTGGGTTCCACCATTAAGCCACGGAGGCGACCGCACCCTTGCTCTACGCCAAAGGGAGAGTTTTTGGATTGCCCACCTTAACACTGTTTCCCCTAAAGGCCTCAATGAACATGCTGCTATGAATGCCTTTTTGTGAATTTATATTCTAATAGGTGTCAATATTGGGATAAACCTACGGGATTCTGTGGTCCTATGGAGTTTACCTGACCAAAGAAAAAAGTTTAGTGTGTGAGTGTTACAATTTGAGACACAACCTGAGAACCTCTACCAAAGTATTTTATTTTACGTATAAATGGATCATGTGTCTATTGAATCATGTGTCTATTGAACATTGATAGCATCATTTATAGAGAGAAATTGCTCATATGAAGGCAATATAATCTTTGGAGGTTTCAGTTAATTGTCTCATATTGTACCACATCGAGTGTGTATTTTGACATTTGTTGGATGTATATGTTTTTTGTAATATGTCTGTACATAGTGACCACCGCGTCCGCCTGATTATTCAAGTTGTGATTATGTCTCTGAACGAGCTACCATGAGTGAGACTAAATCTAATATATCCTCTAGAAGATTGGATGTATTTTCCATCCCATTGGGTATGTCTGCCTATTTCTCCCCCCATGCGCTAACAGAAGACTGTCCATCAGTAACATGAACGAGCTTTCTGAACCCATTCGGCCACCGTAGAGACTGGAACGCATGGCGCTTCCGGCGTCCGATTTCTGGGTCGTGGAACGCATTTGCGTTCCACTGAAAGCGCGATTGTTGTCCGGATCATTTTTGCTAAGTATCTGACAGTTGGACATGCCTAGAGATACGTGGAAGGTTAGATATAGGCGATTGAGGTCGGCAACATTAACAGGATAGACTCCTGCACAGCATGAGAGCGGTAGGGAGACGTTTGGTAGGGTACACTACTCACTTCCGGTGTTAAGGGTATATAAGGACAGCCCATCAGCTTAGATGCTGTGTGGCTGTAGAAGTGGTGAGGACCTGATCACCATTGGTGAGTACTGTATTGTTCTATACACCTGGCAAGAAAGTAACTGCATGTTTGGCCTTCAATGGATTGAGAGGTTGGCTTATTATATATTTGTTTACAGTGATTATCCTGGTTATCTAAGCTGTCTCATGAGAGTGAACTCTAATAAACATAAGTGTAAGTACCGTAGTTTGTGCTCACACATTGGTGAATGTACACACACATGGATTGTATATACATGTAAGTGTGTTGGAGTGCCTTTTACAGATATATGCATTGATTTATCTATCTACAGAAACTCCATTTGAATATGGCCTTATTAACCCTACAACCCGGGTATTGTCTGAACCTGACATATTGATTAGTCTGAGTAAGTGCACAGAGCCATTGACATTATGAAGCGAGTTTTTACTCATCCCAGAGGTTGTTGATACTCTATATCTGTGCATGGTGATATATACCCCTGGTGTAGGTGTGTTTACACATGGTGACTATCTATAGAGGCATTGGTCAGGACCTATGATTCACATCTGGTGACTAACGAACCTGTTTGATAATTGATGAAGATGGGCGTGGTGGTCCACTGATGTTTTATTGTATTTTGTTTCTTTCTTGTATGTATCTTTATGTGTTTTATTCTTTGTTTTTTCAGTAATCAATATATGATGTTCTCAAAATATTGTATATAAATTGGAAGCTTTTCTTGATAAAGATCCTGAACCTAGGATCGAAACGTCGATTAAATAAGCCTAAATTCGACTACAATAAAGCTACTGTGAAAAAAATGAACTTGCGAGAAATTATTTGACTGGATGAGTGCACCTCCACACTGTTGGACTTCTGTTTAAATATTGTGGGTCTACCATTTCTCTGGAGACTTCCACTAGGAGCACCCCACTGTTGTCTTAAAACTCTGATGCGAGTGCAGGATTATACTTGTTATGTTTTATGGTTGACCTTGTACTTCCATATTTTCTGACACCCATCAATATATTGTGTATTATTCTATTAAGTTACAAAAAATAGAATACTCAAGTGTTCGGACTGTTTTTTATCTTTTTAAATTTGTGAGTAAAATTGTATGTTTTTCTGTTGTTTGTAGATTGTACTGGGTAGGTTCTCCATACACCACAGATATCCCCACAGCATGGCCCAAGGTGGCTCATGCCTATTTGACGAAGGGTTGCTATCCAAAGCCGAACAGGGCATTATTTCATTTACTGATGACGACATTGAAAAAGTCCTGTTCGATAAATTAGACTTCGACACCCTGCCTGCTGAATCGTCCGCAGACATATTCTATAAAATACTGAGACTAAAACGCCGAGAGGTGGATTTATTATTACATGGACAGTTTTTGTCCGAATATCATAGACATAAATTGATACCCCGTGGTTTTAGGGTCAATAATGTACCGACCCTGGGTTGAAACAACCCCGTCTTCTGTCGTAGATGGTGTTCCATCCTTAACAAGTGTTCGCTTGATCTGTTGATATTAGTTGTTGAGGAAGTAGGCAGTGAACTTAAAAAGGTTAAGGTCGAGATTGAGCAACTTGAGACCATTTAGTTGTCCATATTATGCGACGACAAGAGCTATAATTGGTTAGACAGACTGCAGACGCAGGTGGATACATATAGGAAGGAATTGACCTTATTTAAAAGAAAGAAACTGTCCACTGTAACAGAGGACTATCAAAACCACACCGTTTATCGTGGTTGTTGGGTAATAGTAATCCGCACCACAACGATCAGACAGGATGGTTCTTTAGGAAGCGTAGACATAACCCCTTCCCACAAGAGACTGCCTCATCCATATCTACATCGGATACTGACCTATCTGACACCCAGCGGGGTAATACTGCCCATTTTTTAGAAACAGCAGCTGGACCCAAGGGCCTTCCACCAGCCCGCGGAGACTCGCGAAACACCGAACAGTCACGAGGAGGGGCGGTTATAAAAAGGAGGGGAAGCAGGAAACAAAACTAGACCTAGTATTTAATTTATCCAAACGCAGTCTTGATCAGTCTGAATTAAGTCTTCTTGCTAGAGGATTGTCATTTGTGCCCACCTTTCCACATCAAACTTTCCAGGGTACTGTTGATCAGTACCGGTTTGGGAGAAATCTCAGATTTAGGGAATACTTTTCTGGTCAGCCTAAATTGGCTGAAAAAAAGTTTTTAAAAAAAAAGTTCTAAATTTGATCCCATCTCTCATAATCCCAGCATGAAGACATTCCTCCGACTAGTCAATGACGATGTACAGCACTTTAAGCCACCACGCATCTTTGACAACCTTACTCCGGGTGAAAGAAAGGCACTTAAGAGGCTTAGGGATGATACCTCAGTCGTAATAAGACCAGCCGATAAAGGTGGTGCCGTGGTAGTCCAAGACTGGACTGACTACGATGCAGAGGTGAGTCGCCAGCTGGCGGACACCAATGTATATCGAAGGGTGGTGACCAATCCTATACCCTCCATTAAAAAGACCATTGATCTGAGTCTGAAAAGAGGACTAGAGAGCAAGTGGATAGATCAGGATCTTTTTGATTTTTTGAGTGTAGAGGAGCCGAAGTGTCCCATTATCTATACACTCCCTAAAATTGATAAAACGGCGATTAACCCGCCTGGGCGACCGATTATCGCAGCCGAAGGCTCATTGCTACAACCGATAGCTAAGTGGGTGGATTCTATGTTGCAGCCGCATGTTAAAAAATGCCGCAGTTACATACGTGCCACAAGTGACTTTCTTTACCAACTGGGATTGATTGAGACCCCGAGGGGCAAATGCCTCTTATGTACCATGGATGTACAATCATTGTACACCATTATACCACACAATTATGGACTGGAAGTTATTAGGGATGTACTTACTGGAAATTCTGATGGCAATGTACCTACTGAATTTATTTTAGAACTAACTAGCCTAGTTTTGAGTCTAAATCATTTCAAACACAAGGATTCGTATTTCCTTCAATGCTCGGGTACAGCCATGGGCTCCAATTTGGTGCCCGCATATGCTAATTTGTATATGTCTAACTTTGAGGAAACCCATATTTTGCCCATTTATGGATCCAAATTATTTTTCTATAAACGTTTTATCGATGACGTCTTCTTAATTTGGGAGGACACACAGGAATCCTTTACTGAAATGATTAGCAATATTAACACACTGAATAGTCCGGTAAAATTCACGTGTGAGAGCTCTCAGCACTCAGTTCATTTTTTAGATGTGAATGTATCCATACAAGATGGAGTTTTTGTTACATCACTTTACAGAAAGTCCACGGATAGAAACACCACCTTATTGACCAGCAGTTTCCACCCCCCCTCGTTAAAGAACAACTTACCCATCTCACAATTTTTACGAGTAATGCGTATCAATAATGATGGAGAAATCAGGGAGAAACAATTGGTGGAAATGAAACAGAGGTTTAGTGAAAGAGGTTACTCTACCAAAATGATCAGTAACAGTTTACGTAGAGCTAGGAACTTATTTAGCAACACCACACCCAAGGTGGCCGCTAATGACAATCGTATGGTCTACACTACGAAGTTTGATAACTATGCACATTTTACACGGAAAACATTGCGGAAGCATTGGCCAATTTTAAAATCAGACCAAGGGTTACCATTCACACACATGAATCCGCCTATGATGGCCTACAAGCGAGGGCCTAATTTACGACAGATGCTGATGAGGCCCACATTGGTACCTGAGACTAAGTTGAATTTTCTCCAGATTATGAGTAAGAAACCGGGCTGCTTCTCATGTGGGAAATGCACGACGTGTAGATCCCTGCAGACTGGTTCTACCTTTCCCCATCCACATTCTGGTAGGAATATTAAAATCAGGTACCACCTACATTGTAGGTTAGACTTCGTGGTGTATACCCTTACTTGTCCCTGTGGTTTATGCTACGTGGGGCTCACCACTCGATGTTTCAGAGAACGGATGGCAAACCATCGGTTATCCATTAGGACTGCAATACAAACAGGCACCAGTGATAAGCCCGTTGCTCGACACTATCTACAACGAGGACACCAGGTAGCAAATTTGAAATGTAGGCTAATCGATTGGGTTCCACCATTAAGCCACGGAGGCGACCGCACCCTTGCTCTACGCCAAAGGGAGAGTTTTTGGATTGGCCCTAAAGGCCTCAATGAACATGCTGCTATGAATGCCTTTTTGTGAATTTATATTCTAATAGGTGTCAATATTGGGATAAACCTACGGGATTCTGTGGTCCTATGGAGTTTACCTGACCAAAGAAAAAAAGTTTAGTGTGTGAGTGTTACAATTTGAGACACAACCTGAGAACCTCTACCAAAGTATTTTATTTTACGTATAAATGGATCATGTGTCTATTGAATCATGTGTCTATTGAACATTGATAACATCATTTATAGAGAGAAATTGCTCATATGAAGGCAATATAATCTTTGGAGGTTTCAGTTAATTGTCTCATATTGTACCACATCGAGTGTGTATTTTGACATTTGTTGGATGTATATGTTTTTTGTAATATGTCTGTACACAGTGACCACCGCGTCCGCCTGATTATTCAAGTTGTGATTATGTCTCTGAACGAGCTACCATGAGTGAGACTAAATCTCATATATATCCTCTAGAAGATTGGATGTATTTTCCATCCCATTGGGTATGTCTGCCTATTTCTCCCCCCATGCGCTAACAGAAGACTGTCCATCAGTAACATGAACGAGCTTTCTGAACCCGTTCGGCCACCGTAGAGACTGGAACGCACGGCGCTTCCGGCGTCCGACTTCCGGGTCGTGGAACGCATTTGCATTCCACTGAAAGCGCGATTGTTGTCCGGATCATTTTTGCTAAGTATCTGACAGTTGGACATGCCTAGAGATACGTGGAAGGTTAGATATAGGCGATTGAGGTCGGCAACATTAACAGGATAGACTCCTGCACAGCATGAGAGCGGTAGGGAGACGTTTGGTAGGGTACACTACTCACTTCCGGTGTTAAGGGTATATAAGGACAGCCCATCAGCTTAGATGCTGTGTGGCTGTAGAAGTGGTGAGGACCTGATCACCATTGGTGAGTACTGTATTGTTCTATACACCTGGCAAGAAAGTAACTGCATGTTTGGCCTTCAATGGATTGAGAGGTTGGCTTATTATATATTTGTTTACAGTGATTATCCTGGTTGTCTAAGCTGTCTCATGAGAGTGAACTCTAATAAACATAAGTGTAAGTACCGTAGTTTGTGCTCACACATTGGTGAATGTACACACACATGGATTGTATATACATGTAAGTGTGTTGGAGTGCCTTTTACAGATATATGCATTGATTTATCTATCTACAGAAACTCCATTTGAATATGGCCTTATTAACCCTACAGCCCGGGTATTGTCTGAACCTGACATATTGATTAGTCTGAGTAAGTGCACAGAGCCATTGACATTATGAAGCGAGTTTTTACTCATCCCAGAGGTTGTTGATACTCTATATCTGTGCACGGTGATATATACCCCTGGTGTAGGTGTGTTTACACATGGTGACTATCTATAGAGGCATTGGTCAGGACCTATGATTCACATCTGGTGACTAACGAACCTGCTTGATAATTGATGAAGATGGGCGTGGTGGTCCACTGATGTTTTATTGTATTTTGTTTCTTTCTTGTATGTATCTTTATGTATTTTATTCTTTGTATTTTCAGTAATCAATATATGATGTTCTCAAAATATTGTATATAAATTGGAAGCTTATCTTGATAAAGATCCTGAACCTAGGATCGAAACATCGATTAAATAAGCCTAAATTCGACTACAATAAAGCTACTGTGAAAAAAATGAACTTGCGAGAAATTATTTGACTGGATGAGTGCACCTCCACACTGTTGGACTTCTGTTTAAATATTGTGGGTCTACCATTTCTCTGGAGACTTCCACTAGGAGCACCCCACTGTTGTCTTAAAACTCTGATGCGAGTGCAGGATTATACTTGTTTTATATATATATATATATATAATAGTAAAAGATTCTCGTGGGAGCCAAATCGCCTTTAGTATGACAATATTTAAAAGATTTTTTATTCATACAGAAATGAACGATATTTGTAACCTAAACATTCACCATTGACACAAGTGTATAAAAGTTCAATAAAACAATATAACAATCTCATACATAAACATTTTTCAGTTGATGTGAGGAATTTACAGTCAGGTGATCACAGTCAGAACTTGAAAGAGATGTATCTCCAACCAGATGCTTGTGGCAAAGGCTTTATTAACCCAATATCGCGAAACCCAATGCGTTTCGTCCATTAGGACTTCATCAGGGGTTTATAATCAGTTTTTATAACAGAATGGATTACCACTGGTTAAAATTCTCAATGTTATATCCAATCACACATTCGGTTCAATTGATATGGTATCTAATCTCTTCAAGGATAGTAGAACCCTACAATCCACATCAGCTTCAATAAGTATCACCAAAAATGGGTCTTAAGGAATTTCAAATCCTGAACAGCACTACTCCTTTTTCATAGGGACAGGTACAACCTCACAGGTTCACAACTACCAAATATATATATATATATATATATGCAGCAAAATCAGAGGTGCACTCACCAGGCACCTTGGAATGCTGGCAGTCAGGATGACGGCAGTTAAAATACTGACCGCGGCATCCCTGAATATAATGAAAGGGAATATTTACCTTTCCCCAATTTATTATTATTTATCACCAGTTATTTATATAGTGCACACATATTCTCCAGCACTTTACAGAGAATATTTGGCCATTTACATCAGTGGAGTTTACAATCTATATTCCCTACCACATGTACATGTACACACATTCATACTAGGGTTAATTTTGTTAGGAACCAATTAACCTACCGGTGAGGAAACCCACCCAAGTACGGGGAGGATATACAAACTACACACAGTTATGGCCATGGTGGGAATTGAACCCATGACCTCATGCTGTGAGGCAGTAATGCTAATCATGATACCATCCGTACTGCTCTCCTAAGCCTCCCTACTGTCAAAGTTGAAAAATATTGTAATGCATTCCTAACGTACTAACCCCATGCACATGCCCGCTGCGCGTGCACTCAGTCTGCCGTGCGTGCGCATATCCGCAATTTGCGTAACGGAGCTTGTCACAGCCATGCGCCTTAGCGCGTGGTATGCGCATTTACGGTAGAGTTTGTGAACGCATAGAGGGTTATTAGAACATTACATATTTAACCCAAATAGTGTACATTTTAGATATAGTTCCCCTAGACCATGTCAGCAAGTATTATTAGTTTAAACAGTTCCTGGATGGAGGGATTCGCCTTTGCATGATAGGAAGGGTCAGATAAAGGTTGGAAGGTGATGTCTAGTATCCAGCTGTAGGGTATTTTGAGGGTAACATTCCGGTGTTAGAGAAAGATCGCTTGTTCCTGCATATAGTTATGTGCAAAAGTAGAATATGAACATTAACTGTATTTACTGTATTTTATGCATGCGGCGGGAATCCAGAGGATACCACCCAAAAGAGCAGTTGGGGAAAGACATCGCCCACCTATTCAAATCCACCTATGACCTTTTCTGTAATGTAGAGACACATCTCTGTGTCCAATGAACAATGAGATTACAGTGATCATTGTATTGTGTATGCATGTTGTGTATAAAAAGACCATTGTTGCCTGGCCGGTCAGAAGACTCTGAACGCTATCTGTATGACCAGCGGAGGATCGGCCGGGTTGCGCTTGCGACATTCTCACGTATGTACATTCTCTGTAGCCATTATTCTGTTTAGATTTACTTGTTAGCCTGTAGTGTATGATTTGTATTGTTTTACCTTTTTGGAATTAATCCACTGAGGCCTTAGAACCCTGTGGTTGCAACTACAAATCAGTGTTGTGTTTTCACTTTCCTGCATGGGCTTTAAAGTAGATTTATCTGTATAAGGTGTATAAGCATTGTTAAGGTGTACGCACTGCGGGTACATTGTACCGCCAGCGCTACTTAAGGTTTAAAGGTATTACATCATTACAGTACTTTGCTGTTAAGGGTTTAAAGTGTAAGCATATCATTACATTGTATCATTTAACAAGGTTTAAAGGTTATCCATTGGGTGTGCGCACGCTGAGCGTACTCCGTACACTCAGCGCGGCGTGTTTACGCCAAGTGCGTACCACGTGCAGGACTCTGTACGCAAATAGCGTACAAAGTGCGTAGCACGTGCATTCAGTCTAGCGGCCATAGCGGCTCCACGGTAATAGTGTATTTAGAGGTATAGCTTTGCGGTCAAAGATAATATCGGCATTATCAATTGGGAGCTCGTCCGGTTCCTTCTCATACCCGCAGCCTAGCAGAGTTTTCGCAGACTTTATCTATCAGCAAAGGACGGAAGAGTATCCCCTGTAAACCTTCTCTTGGTCGGGGGATACAATAAGTGCTGATTAGATAAGCGTCTGCCCTGCATGGTTTGAAGGGATGCTGGTGGGATCCGTCAGGTAAGAACGCAAAAGCTATTTTTTTCTTTTTAAAATCTGTAAAATTTTTGTTTTAGCACCAAATGCGCACCCAACACACACATACATCTGTATTTTTGTACTTTGCATATCTGCTCACACTATTGCCATAATTACTGATTACTAGATTTATTTTGACCTGTACTGGAAATTTTTTTGCTATTTAGTTAACATATAGAGTTATTATTTAAGGGAGTAAGTATAAGACGCACACACAGCCTGGCCTAGTTGTAAAGGTTTATACAGTAGAAACTGTGTTTGTGTTAAGTAAGTGATTATAGTTAAATATCGCTTACATTTATAGAAGTGTGGGATTTGTAGTACTGCGGACGTACGGCCTTTGTACACGTGTCTCGGACAGCGTTTGGGACTGCGTACGCAACGTATAGGCCTACACACGTGGCGTGTTTACGCAACGTGCGTACAGGTACGCCCACTAAATATAAATCGCACAATAGCATTGCTTCAGTTTAGGTGATACGGTAGCCACGCGATAATAGCACAAATTTGTTCAGTTTCCAATATTTAGTTTGAAAGAACCTTCCCTTACTGTATCACCTCTGGAATTACTCTGTTTATCTGAATGAAAGTAAATTTTCTGTACAGAAAAACCAAAGTGTATATGAGTGAACGAGCGTGAGTGTGCAAACAATAAAGGTTTTGAGGACCCAGGTGAGTGGACACTTGGTGGCGTGAGAGTGGCTTTCTCACGTTTACATTGATTAAGGTATAAAGGAGCAATTAGTATATCAGCAGACCAAGAGGTCAGCGAAGTCAGAAAACTGCGGACAAAGTCACGCGAAGCTCTGAATACCGCGGCCTAAAAGGTCCGTGAGGTTTTGTGTAGAGCGCAGCCCCGGGGGTTGGCGTAGTACCCATATAGGCCCGTTCAGATACGCTCCGGCTGAGGTTTCACAGCCTGAAAAACGATTCCATTGGTCGTACGGCGGATAAGTAACAGTTACCTATACGCTGTGCATTTGTACCGCGCGTTTGTGAGTGCAATACTTAGCCCACCGCGATAACCCTTTTACGAGTTGTGCGTAAAAGTCGCGGGCTCATTGGCGCTAAGTGTAGTACACGCAACGTGATTTGTGTAACAGTTTTTTATTTTAAGGGAGTTTCGCTGGTCACTCAGGAAATCTCCAACGACCAATATTTACTGGGAAGGGTAAGTCACTCCCACACACTCTCAGTAAATAGAGGTTACATAGGGCCCTAGGTTGGGTACGACCGGTGCTGAAGACAGTGCTTAGGTGTATTTGCCAACGTGGGCGTGAGTGGTTGAGAGCGCTCTGAGAACTTTCACCGTTGCCTTACCACTGAGTATTTTGGTTTTTGTAGGAATTAGCTGAGAAGGCAATACCTGCAAAGGATGGGGGCCAGTTGCTCAAGTAAGGGACGATCAACCAGGGTTCAGGTTGATATTCAGCGGCCCAAGGGGCGGCGAGGTACATAATGTGTGAGAAATATGGCTCACACACAGAGGTTTTATGCAATGAATGGGAACGTATGACTGCGGAAGATGGGGAACCATTCCCTAAGGTATGCAGTTTTAGTCCAGAGGTGTTGCAAAATTTAAGGAGAAGGATATGTCTAATAAAATCCAGAAAACAAAGGATTAGACATACAGATTGTTTACATTTATGGCAACAGGAGGGTGATATGCAAAGGGGATTAGCTCAAACAGCTGGTTCCAACCCTAGCAGGAAACTGATGGCAACTGCACCACCACCACCATACAATACAGGAGAGAAAGTGGCTACAGACAATGGCATACTAATATATAATAAGAGTGAACTTAATAAATGTGTTAATGCTAACCCATGCAAGTTGTATCCCATCTTAAACTTCCCTCAGGACTGCGACCAAGAAGATGAGCCCAGCACGATATCAGCACTCTCTCTAGCAGCCACCATACAAGACACACAAGTGGGCACGGCCCAACCATTAAGAGCAGTAGCAAAGGCCCCTAGCGGAGGGACAGGTGAGGTCGTGTCCACAGGTAAGTATGGTACAGTACATTATGCAGAGACAATTGCACCTCACATTGTAGAAGCAACCCAGAATGATGTAATTGAACTAAATCCTGTCAGGGTGATCGCAGTCCCCAATGGGAAGACTGACGCTCAGGGAATCACTCCCGTCAGGAACATTGCTATGCATTGTCCCTGGTCCCGGACAGAAATGAGGACAATTATGTCTGAATTTCCCGATCCCAGGAAGGATCTAGCCGCATGTCAGAGGTTTATTAGAGAACTAGGTAACGCCACCGAACCCACAAACAAAGATTGGCGGACAGTGCTATGGGCATGTTTGCCCTCCAATATTGACCCTGTGAAATTCATTGCTGACTGTAAATTAGACGCAGAGGTACCTCTCACTGATGAATACAATCAGGAGAATGTAAAACAGATCAATCTGCAATTAGGAGTATATTTCCCAACTGTTGTCAAGTGGAATAAAATCTTCTCCATTAGACAAAAAGAAGGTGATAAGGCTTCTGAATATTTCCATCGAGCACTACAGGAAATGGCTAGATACACTTGGGTCGAGGATATTAAGGAAAATGTACATCATAGAGAGGTAGCTGTGTCCGTATTAATGGACGGTTTAAAAGAAACATTGAGAACAAGGGTACAAACCACTCAACCAAATTGGAGAGGTATCTCGGTGGCTGCATTAAGAGAGCCCGCTATTGAGCATGATTGGAACATCATCAGGCACAGGGAGTCACAAGGGGATAAGCTGATGACAGTAAGTATAAAAGCCCTGACAACGAAGCCACATCAGCCTAAACCCCAGACCCCTGATGGTAAGTCATATGTGGTAAAATGTTTTAAATGTCAGAGGGAAGGACATTACGCACGGAACTGTAATTTTAAAGACCCACATAGGGTATATCGACCCCCTAGACCAGAACATGACTCACAGCATAACACACGTAATTGGGATCAGGGACTGCATAGGAGGAATTACGAGCCACATGCAGGGGAAACAAGGAGGTACCCACCTAGGAGGGATTGGCAGCCCTCTGGAAATTCTCAGCTACCCCCCTCACATATCGTAGCTGCCAGCGTGCTGCGGGAGGGTCACAACATACAATAGGGGTCAGGCCACACCTGTAGTTTGCAGCCAGTGAAGTTGATTGCTAGCCTTGGAAATGAACCCGAGGTTACAGTTGATGTAGCTGGTAGATCACTACCTTTCCTTGTAGATACAGGGGCGGCCAGGTCAGTGTTAAATTCAATGGTAGGTATGAGAACAACGGGTAAAACAATTTCAGCAATGGGGGTAACAGGAGTAGTGCAACACTACCCTTTAAGTAAACCAGCAGAGATTACGATAGGGCCTTTGCAGACCAAGCACTCCTTTTTGCTAGCTGCATCGGCTCCGACTAATCTACTTGGGAGAGATTTACTGTGTAAGATGAGATGTGTCATATATTGTACTCCTGAGGGTGTCTTCTTAGATATACCCGAGAATCACGTTCAGGAAGTGCAGGATATGTTAGACACTCCACAAAGGTTAATGTCACACTCTGCTGTTAAAGACAGGTGTCCATCCAAGGTAGAGGAAATGATCTCCCAGATACCGAAATCCCTCTGGACCAAAGATGGACAATACACTGGATTAATGGCAAATGTAGCTCCTATAGTTGTGCAAGTAAAAGATGGTAGGATAGCTCCAAAAATCCCACAGTATCCTCTGAAGCCAGAGGTTGAATTAGGAGTGTACCCAGTCATAGAGCGCTTGCTACAACAGGGCATCCTAGTTAAGACGTCCAGCACTGCCAATAGTCCCATCTTCCCTGTGAAAAAGAGTGGGGGGAGGGGTTACAGGCTAGTGTAGGATCTAAGGGGGATAAACAAGATAGTTGAGAGCCAATTCCCCGTAGTGCCAAATCCAGCTGTCATCCTCATGCAAATTCCCCCTACTGTGAAGTTTTTCACTGTCATTGACCTCTGTTCTGCCTTCTTTTCGGTCCCTCTGCACCCTGACAGCCAATATTTGTTTGCATTAACATACAGAGGAGTACTGTACACTTGGACTCGTCTACCCCAAGGTTTCATTGACAGCCCAAGTATTTTCTCTCAGGCTTTGCATGACTGTTTACAATCCTTTCAACCTGAGAGCGGATCAGTATTAATACAGTATGTAGATGACTTACTGCTGTGTTCTGATTCACTCGAATCGTCCTTGAAAGACACAAAACAGCTTCTGTTTCACCTTTCCAATACGGGACACAAGGTTTCAAAGGATAAGTTACAGTTGTGCCAGACCAGGGTGAAATATTTGGGACATTGCTTAACACAATGACTGAGACACCTCACCGCTGATAGAATACAGGCGATTCGCGACATGACTCTGCCACAAACCCAGCAACAGATCCGCACTTTCCTTGGAATGTGTGGGTACTGCCGAAACTGGATCCCAGGGTTCTCCATACTGGCTTTACCTTTGCAAAAAATGGTCTCTTCAAACAAACCAGATCGGATTTCGCACACAGATGAGTCCGAGCTGACATTTGAGAGACTCAAACAGTGCCTATCACAGGCACCTGCATTAGGTATGCCAGATTATGGGAAACCCTTTGAATTGTACGGCACAGAGAGTGCTGGGTGTGCGGCAGGTGTTTTAACACAGAGACATGGTGATGCCAGCAGGCCGGTAGCTTACTACAGCGCACAGCTAGACACCGTAGCAAGGTCTCTCCCCACATGCTTGCGAAGTGTTGCAGCGATAGCATTGCTAGTGAGTAAAAGTGAAGATGTAGTGTTGGGACACAACCTGACCATCCATACGCCTCATGCAGTGTCAGCCTTACTGAATTCTGCCCAAACCAGACATGTCTCATCAGCACGGTTTACAAGGTGGGAATTAGCACTAATGGCCCCTGTAAACATCACCATAAAGAGATGCAGCGCACTAAATCCTGCAACGTATCTCCCAGGTGTGCCTGGACAGGCACAAAGGGTGGAGGATGAGAGTGATGGTGAAGGAGGATTTAGTATAGACACTGACACACATGATTGTATGGAATATCTGAACCAAACTTTCACTGCAAGACCCGACATTAGTGACAACCCACTGGAAGGCGTAGATTTTACTTTTTACACTGATGGTAGTTGCCACAGACAGACGGACTCGGGAGACTTGTGTACTGGATACGCAGTCGTAGATGACAAAGGTATCATAGAAGCTGAACCCCTGGGCCCACCGCACTCAGCACAAGTTGCTGAGCTGGTCGCCCTAACCAGAGCGTGTGAAGTGGCTAAGGGTAAGTCAGCCAATATTTATACAGATTTTAGGTATGCCTTTGGAGTAGTGCTTGATTTCGGGGCCCTATGGCGCCTCAGAAATTTCATGACAGCAGCTGGCACACCCGTGGCTCATGCGACCCACATCAAGAGACTTCTAACAGCGATACAGGAACCTGACAGAGTGGCTGTTATCAAGTGTAAAGCCCACACGTACAGTCAAGACCCAGTGTCACTTGGTAACAGCCGGGCAGACGAAGCTGCTAAATCAGCAGCCAGCACCCCCATACAGACAGACATCACACAACTGATGGTATTCAATACCGTCAACACACAAAAATTAAGTGAAATGCAAAATTTGTGTTCTCCACAGGAAAAGGCAGTCTGGAGGTCAAAAGGATATGGCCAGGAGTCCTCAGGACTCTGGACAGATGGACAAGGTAAGCCAGTAGCCCGCAGAGCATATCTTCCAAGCTTAGCTGAGGCGGCACACGGTCTGACTCATCTGGGCAAAGAAGGTATGTGTAAGCTGGTGAGAGCCTACTGGTGTGCGCCAGGATTCTCTTCTCATGCGTGTAAGAGAGCAATGACATGTCTTATCTGCTTGAGGAAGAATATTGGAAAGTCAATACCAACAAAAACCATCCCATATCCCGCCAACAGACGGCCCTTTTCAGGTAATACAAATTGATTTCATACAGTTGCCACCCTGCAGAAATTTTAAGTATGTGTTAGTTTGTATTGACGTGTTTTCAAATTGGGTAGAAGCATTCCCAGCGGCCACAAATACTGCTACGTTTACTGCAAAGAAAATTGTGCAGGAATTTGTGTGCAGATATGATATCCCTAGGATAATTGAAAGTGATAGGGGTACCCATTTTACAGGTGAAGTCTTTCAGGTAATGTGCAAACTGATGGGAATTAATAGTAAGCTGCATACTCCGTACCGCCCACAGGCGAGTGCGAAAGTGGAAAGAGTAAACAGCACTATTAAGAACAAGCTGAGCAAAGTGATGGCTGAAACTGGATTGTTGTGGCCAGAAGCTTTGCCACTTGTATTGTACAGCATCAGAACCACTCCCAGGTCCCCCCTTAACTTATCACCCTTTGAGATTCTTTTTGGTCGACAACCCCATGTAATGATTGACCCCCAGGATGATTTGAAATGCAATAATGAAGTGACTGTAAAATATTTGGTTAAGATGAGCAAGCAGTTGAGGAATCAAAACAGAAACTTAAAGCTGGTGATTCCTGACCTACCAGACAGTAATTGTCATGACATTGAACCTGGGGATTATGTAATGATTCGAAATTTTCTACGCTCAGGTTGCCTTATTGACCGGTGGGAACGACTGTACCAAGTCTTACTGACCAGCACGACAGCATTAAAGGTTGCCGAGAGAGAGACTTGGGTTCACTCGTCCCACTGTAAGAAGGTCGCTGACCCAGAGAAAGCCCGTGACAGAGAGCAGAGTGTAGAGGAAATCGTATCACTGGAGTGCCTGTTCCGGGAAGGTTGAGAGGCAGGACTGTTGTCACGGCACCTGAGCACAGAGAACTACAAGACCAGAGGCGGTTGTCGCACAAAAATTTCTTTTTCCTTTTTATTATTTTCTCCATCTCCCATTACCCTTCTCTCCCCCTTCCTTGCTCCTTTTTCTCTCCCCTTAGCAAGATGGACTTACCCCAAGAGACTGCATTCCTGGTTTTCATGTTGACCCTGTTGTTGACCAGAGCAGTCTATTTCGGTGAGAGTACCAGAGGGGTTGAGAAAGGATCTGGAATGGGTTCTGATGGCAAGGACGGATTTGTAGAATTCCAAGAGCAACACATTCACCGAGCAAAGGCGAGTATCAGAAAACGATCTGGTAGTCACGAAACTAGGAGGCACTGTGAAGGGTTATTGGCTGAGGAAAATTGTATTTGTAGAAACTGTGAAAACATAGTTGAGGATGGGTGCATCCAGAGATGTCAGTCCAGCCTTAATATCAACATGGACCGTCATCCATTGAGTGATTATCACTCATTAGTGGGTAAGGTTTTAAACCAAACAGAATGCTGGGTGTGCTCACAAGTACCTCAAGGTCAGAGCAAGTCAGGACTAGTACCTTATCCCTTAACAATAGATGAGGTACTTGAATTAAGGGGTGGGAGACCGGTGGACAAGAAATTTAATATTTCTAGGCCCCCTAGTTTGAAGCTCCACCAATATCATGTGGATAGGTCCTTAGTATGTTTCAACATTTCCAATCCCCGAAAGCCGGGAAATTGGGAAGTGACATGGAATTACCAAACCATGGCATTTTCACACAGAGCCGACAGAATGCCCGTAGACTCAGAACTTATACGCCAAATAGACGACGTTGGAAGGTATTTTCGGTACAGGTATACTCTAGGAAGTAGGACCATGCAGATTGGAGAAGTATCACCAGGGTACTGTGCGCAATCATACAGCCTGATACGTGTACTGAACAGATGAGAAAGTTAGGGGTAGAATTTTTCACTTGGAAGGTTTGCAATATGGTAATGTCATATTCTGTCCCATATGTTCTCCCCGATGATGCATATTTCATATGCGGGAGGAAAGCGTATAAGTGGCTTGCCACAAACTCAGAGGGATTGTGTCATATTGGAAGAGTGATGCCAGAAGTTATGACCATAACCCATAATAAGATGAAAGACGTTCACCGCAATGCTCAAGCTCCTTACACTTACACTCACTATGAACACATCGGTAAGAGACACCTTATAGATAGGACAGAGCACGCAGCCTCCAATTTGATCCACGAATCCACCAGGATTCAATTCCTACTCGCGTTAGATATCACCCATACCGCCAGAGGATTTATAAATTATAGGTATATTCATGCGCTAGCGAACCTGATAGATAATATCACCGAGATGTATGATGACAACTTCAGGTATACAGGGAGGGAATTGCAAGCTTACAAAACGGAACTGATCCAGCACAGGATGGTTCTAAATTATATCACAGCGGTGACAGGCGGGTATTGTGTCACCCTAGCAACTCAGTATGGTGTGAAGTGCTGCACGTACATTACAAACAGCACTGATGACCCAACCGAGGTCATAGATCAAAAGATGGACACTCTAAAGACTTTGATGGACACTCTAAAGACTTTGATGGACACTCTAAAGACTTTGATGGACATTCTAAAGACTTTGATTAACACCTTCAGCAAAGATACACCCATCCAGACAAGACTTCAACCAACACCCAAGAAAGATTACACGGATGTTATGTGAATCTATTTGTGATACGTGTCTTATCTTCATCTCTACAACCTTCAGGTAGTGACACACATAGTCGACAGGTGATATATATATACACATATTAGCATTCACATGTATTCCCCCTCCATGTATCATCAACTAAATGTGCACCCCATTTGTTGGAACAAGAAGCCAAACAGAGCTCAGTAGTGTTTGTTGGCCCACTTACAGACCCTTAATACGGGATAAGAAGGATTTAATGTATACTTCGCAATACCTCGAAGCTTATCTAGAACATGTATGGCACGATGATACATGCCCCTCATACATGAATTTCATACATACATACATGCTTTTACTATCCCACTAGGTCATACATTTCCTGCCTTCTCCTCTCCTCCTACCACCCAATCATTTATGGATAATGTATTGTATATTTTTCTGTTTAATGTTTAGATAGTGGCAGTTATTGTTGGCTGCCAAAGGGTGGACTGTCAAAGTTGAAAAATATTGTAATGCATGCCTAACGTACTAACCCCATGCACATGCCCGCTGTGCGTGCACTCAGTCTGCCGTGCGTGCGCATATCCGCAATTTGCGTAACGGAGCTTGTCGCGGCCATGCGCCTTAGCGCGTGGTATGCGCATTTACTGTAGAGTTTGTGAACGCATAGAGGGTTATTAGAACATTACATATTTAACCCAAATAGTGTACATTTTAGATATAGTTCCCCTAGACCATGTCAGCGAGTATTATTAGTTTAAACAGTTCCTGGACGGAGGGATTCGCCTTTGCATGATAGGAAGGGTCAGATAAAGGTTGGAAGGTGATGTCTAGTATCCAGCTGTAGGGTATTTTGAGGGTAACATTCCGGTGTTAGAGAAAGATCGCTTGTTCCTGCGTATAGTTATGTGCAAAAGTAGAATATGAACATTAACTGTATTTACTGTATTTTATGTATGCGGCGGGAATCCAGAGGATACCACCCACAAGAGCAGTTGGGGAAAGACATCGCCCACCTATTCAAATCCACCTATGACCTTTTCTGTAATGTAGAGACACATCTCTGTGTCCAATGAACAATGAGATTACAGTGACCATTGTATTGTGTATGCATGTTGTGTATAAAAAGACCATTGTTGCCTGGCCGGTCAGAAGACTCTGAACGCTATCTGTATGACCAGCGGAGGATCGGCCGGGTTGCGCTTGCGAACATTCTCACGTATGTACATTCTCTGTAGCCATTATTCTGTTTAGATTTACTTGTTAGCCTGTAGTGTATGATTTGTATTGTTTTACCATTTTGGAATTAATCCACTGAGGCCTTAGAACCCTTTGGTTGCAACTACAAATCAGTGTTGTGTTTTCACTTTCCTGCATGTGCTTTAAAGTAGATTTATCTGTATAAGGTGTATAAGCATTGTTAAGGTGTACGCACTGCGGGTACATTGTACCGCCAGCGCTACTTAAGGTTTAAAGGTATTACATCATTACAGTACTTTGCTGTTAAGGGTTTAAAGTGTAAGCATATCATTACATTGTATCATTTAACAAGGTTTAAAGGTTATCCATTGTGTGTGCGCACGCTGAGCGTACTCCTTACACTCAGCGCGGCGTGTGTACGCCAAGTGAGTACCACGTGCAGGACTCTGTACGCAAATAGCGTACAAAGTGCGTAGCACGTGCATTCAGTCTAGCGGCCATAGCGGCTCCACGGTAATAGTGTATTTAGAGGTATAGCTTTGCGGTCTAAGATAATATCGGCATTATCACTTCCCACAGCCTAAATCTCCCCCCACAGCCTAAACATAACCCCTACCCCCGCATCTTACCTCGGGCAGACACTCATTTGGGATCCCGGCAGTCGGGATTCCTGTGCCGAGATTGTGCTCCTAGTAGGGATGCCAGCGCCGGAATTATGAGTAGTATCGGTTTTCTGTCATTGGTATTTTGACTGTCAGGATTCCGACTGCCAATCGTGGCTTTTACCAAGAATATAGATTTGAGCTGGCAGATATATATCTCCAAAAACGCCATAGGGCATGGAATATGATAGTCTTGTGAGATTACCTTTCATGTCAAAGTAAACACTCCACCTTGTGAGGTTGCAAATGATTGTTCAACTTTATGAAACAGAAGAGAAAATTGTTTGAGACACACTGGAAAATGAAAGGAAAAAGCTAATCATTAGACCATGCAGCAAGGAAAAGAAACAGTTTTTCTGTTTTATAGCAAGAAGAAGAATTCTTGAAGGAACAGCTTGTTAGATTGCAGCACCAAAAGGGGCAATTTTCTTTAATGAATCCACAGTGTTCCTGTACATGTGATAGGGAAGTAGGTGTGTATGCTATGGCACGCACTGTAGCCTGTATGAAAAACTAAAGTCTAAAAATAATCTCTCAAGATTTCATTTTGCAGGGAGAATTTTCTTTTACTTTTTTTTTTAATTATAATTAGATATTATTTTCTACTTTTTTTGTCATGTTGACCTCTGATCTACCTTAAGAAAGCTGAATCAACTGGTGGGAGTTGCATATTAAACAAAGTCTATCTGTGGCCATAAGAGATCTAATGAAATTATAAACACTTAATAAATTATTTTTCAAGATGAATAGTTATTTGAGTAATTGGTCATAGATAATGTATATACTGTAATCAAGCTATAGGTCCAGGAACTGGAATCCCAAAAAAATAAACTACTGTAAATAACATTTGCTGAGTTAAGCAACCTATTTCTAATGCTTTTCTTCTGGAGGTTTGGATCAGGGAGTGCCACATCATTTGCTGCTGACCCCTGACACCTCCACATCTAATCATCATGCTCATGAAGCAAGGATTGGAAGGCAAACAAATTAAGTATTAACATTTTTGCTCTTTCACTGTCTGTGCCAGCTTCTGCTCATCCACTGCTACCTCTACTGATGCCAGTGTCTCTCCTTCTCTAGTTTCTGCCAGTCAATTTCTTTTCTCAGTCTGTGCCACTCTTATGCCATACCTTTATCAATGTTACGGTCAATCCTTTTCCTAATGTTATACAAGTCTTGTATCCTCTATCTACCTATGGCCCTCATTCAGGTGTGGTTGGAGGGACTATAGAAGCAGCAGTGATAGCACTAATATAGTAATGCCTCCTGCTGTATTACTGATCCGAACTGTATCCAAGGATACAATTGGCCTGCTGCATGACCCTACCTAGAGACCAGGAAAGCTCTGTCCTCTGATGGAGATCCTTGTCTAGTCCCTCCCCTGTGACGGCGGCAACACACCCTAGTTTAGAGAAATGGAGGCTGTTGTCACCCCCTCCCCATCCCCAAATGGAATTATAATGTCAATCACTGACAGTTTGAAGCAGTAGTGCAATCAATGCCGCAGACCCATACTGCACATGCACAAAGTTCCGAAACATCAGTACTTTGCTGCATGAGCCCTACTCCATCCACATCTGAATGAAAGTCCATGTGTACATGTATATGCACACCTATCACCTCTTATGTGTATCTGATCCTTTCTGTCCCCATTCATTCTGTGTCTATTTTCTTATGTGCACATCTGTCACCCATTATTTCTTTCTTTGACTACCTTAACTATTTGATTGTCTGTGCATTATGACATGACTACCTTTGTTAGCTTGTCTACTTTTAATCCTCCTATTATCAACCCAAAATTTTCCATTTGCCCACGTCACCTACTTTTCCCCTCATTCTATTAATTTTGCCTTTCACATTTTCTTGCTACTTATTTAGTCTTCCACTTCTCTCTTCATTCCTTTCATTTCTCCTCTTCTACTGGAGCTACATGGACAGACGGAAGCAGAACCTGTTCCAACATCACATAATTGAACCTGTGTATAACAGATAAGCAGTCTTCAGATTTTAATAGTTTTTGTTGCATCTGAATAGTACTGTACATTTTTTGAGACCCTGCTGGTCTTATCCCTCTAGTGGGTGGGCATACATCCCCTGGCAGCAGGCCCTGCCTCTCTAGTACCCACACCAGTACTCACACTACATCATGGGCCACTATATCTGCATTCCTCTATGGACCCTTCATTTTCTAGCCTGACAGCAAACACACAGACTGACCACAACTGAATAAAATAAAAACATTTATTTTATGAGTGAAGGAGATATATATTTTTATATATTCTGTAATCTTGTGAACAGAGCCTCCTTAGTTCTCTGTCGGTCTTTTAACTTTCTGTCTGTCTCATACTTCTTTGTACATCATTGTAAATCACAACAGAATAAGTGTGTGTTATGTGAATAAATGTTAATAAATAATGTGATGGTTTGTGGGGCATATTCAATTAGCTGCAAGGTCTATCTTGTGGTAGCATGTCAAATGTTTATGCTAACATTGCGCTTTAATTTGTCTATGTGTGCTCCTGATTTAATTACAATCCAATTGAAATCAAGAGAAATGGGCTGTAACTAAAGCTGGGTACACACTGGATGTCTTTTTAAACAAAATTGGCGATAACGACATTTTGTCAAATCGTCTAATGTGTTTGCACTATGGGGCCAATTAAGCATGGAACACTGCTACGACAGTGTTAGTATGCTGAATCCCAACGCAGTATGTGCACATGCAGAAGCCGCACTGCACGTGCGCACACAGGGGGTAATTCAGAGTTGATTGCAGCAGCAAATTTGTTAGCAGTTGGGCAAAATCATGTGCTCTGCAGGTGTGGCAGATATAACATGTGCAGAGAGAGTTAGATGTGGGTGGGTTATTTTGTTTCTGTGCAGGGTAAATACTGGCTGCTTATTTTTACACTGCAATTTATATTTCAGTTTGAACACACCCCACCCAAATCTAACTCTCTCTGCACATATTATATATGCCCCCCCCCCCCTCTCCTGCACTGCACATAGGGTGTCATTCCGAGTTGTTCGCTCGTTATTTTTTTCTCGCAACGGAGCGATTAGTCGCTAATGCGCATGCGCAATGTCCGCAGTGCGACTGCGCCAAGTAAATTTGCTATGCAGTTTGGTATTTTACTCACGGTATTACAAGGTTTTTTCTTCGTTCTGGTGATCGTAATGTGATTGACAGGAAGTGGGTGTTTCTGGGCGGAAACTGGCCATTTTATGGGAGTGTGTGAAAAAACGCTACCGTTTCTGGGAAAAACGCGGGAGTGGCTGGAGAAACGGAGGAGTGTCTGGGCGAACGCTGGGTGTGTTTGTGACGTCAAACCAGGAACGACAAGCACTGAACTGATCGCACTGGCAGAGTAAGTCTCGAGCTACTCAGAAACTGCACAGAGAAGTCTTTTCGCAATATTGCGAATCTTTCGTTCGCAATTTTGATAAGCTAGGATTCACTCCCAGTAGGCGGCGGCTTAGCGTGTGCAAAGCTGCTAAAAGCAGCTTGCGAGCGAACAACTCGGTATGACCCCCATAGTTTTGCCCATCTGCTAACAAATTTGCTGCTACAATCAGGTCAGAATTAGGCCCAAAGTCCTATGCAACGGCATTTCACATGTGCAAATGCCTCTGCCTGAAAGACAGAGGTGTTTGCGGGGCAGGAGTGGTTGTCGCATTGGCGTTTTGTGGGTGGTAGTGGTGATTTTAATTCAGTTTGTTAATTACTTCTGTTTAGGTTATCTGAAGTTTGATTTGTTAGTAGTTTGTATTAGTTTGATGCAAATTTTAGCTAAGATTGTAGTTTGTAAAAGCTTAACTGGGGATAATGTTCTGTAGCTTGTAGTTTGTATAAGCTCAGGTGAGGACAGTTTTCTGTAGCCTGTAGTTTGTATAAGCCTCGGTGAGGACAGTTTTCTGTAGCTTGTAGTTTGAATAAGCTCAGGTGAGGATAATTTTCTGTAGACTGTAGATTTTATAAACTCAGGTGAGGACAGTTTTCTTTAGCTTGTAGTTTGTATACGGTCAGGTGAGGACAGTTTTCTGTAGCTTGTAGTTTCTATAAGCTCAGGTGAGGACAGTTTTCTGTAGCTTGCACTTTGTATAAGGTTAACTGGAGATAGTGCTCTGTAGCCTGTAGCTTGTATAAGGGGTGTAGTATGGCTGACCGGCAGTCTCCTGACCGCCGGTCAGCTTACCGATGCCGGGATCCTGGCAGCATACCGACGCCGGGATCCCGGCGGGGAGGGGCGAGTGCAGCAAGCCCCTTGCAGGCTCGCTGCGCTCGCCACGCTGCGGGCTCGGTGGTCACCTGCGGTCGCCACAGGTTCTATTCCCACTCTATGGGTGTCGTGGACACCCACGAGTGGAAATAGTCCCTGTTGGTCGGCATGCCGACCATCGGGATACTGAGCCGGCGGATGGTGGAGGAGGTCATGTGACTGTCGGTCAGCAGACCGCTGGTCACATGAATACCACCCTGTATAAGCTCAGGTGAGGACAGTTTTCTGTAGTCTGTAGTTTGTATAAACTCAGGTGAGGACATTTTTCTGTAGCCTGTAGTTTGTATAAGCTCAGGAGAGGACCATTTTCTGTAGCCTGTAGTTTGTATAAACTCAGGTGAGGACAGTTTTCTGTAGCCTGTAGTTTGTATAAGCTCAGGTGAGGACAGTTTTCTGTAGCCTGTAGTTTGTATAAACTCAGGTGAGGACAGTTTTCTGTAGCCTGTAGTTTGCATAAGCTCAGGTGAGGACAGTTTTCTGTAGCCTGTAGTTTGTATAAACTCAGGTGAGGACAGTTTTCTGTAGCCTGTAGTTTGCATAAGCTCAGGTGAGGACAGTTTTCTGTAGCCTGTAGTTTATATAAGCCTTGGTGAGGACAGTTGTCTGTAGCCTGTAGTTTGTATAAGGTCAGGTGAGGACAGTTTTCTGTAGCCTGTAATTTTTATAAGCTCAGGTGAGGACAGTTTTCTTTAGCTTGTAGTTTGTATAAACTCAGGTGAGGACAGTTTTCTGTAGCCTGTCACAAACTAGCCAGCCTTGTGGTACCTGCATTGTTCAAATAGTTGAATCAATGCAGACTGATGAAGGATTAAGGAGTCATCCAAGATGCTGACGATTTAATGGAGAGCATCACACACAAACTACATGATGAGAGAACGGATATGTTTTGATTGAAAAAACCTTCTTCCATTTGATATAGAGGTGTGAGTGCCACATGGATACAATCTAAAGCACCCATTACATTGTGTATACTGGCAATTTAAAATAAAATGATTTTAGACCTCCCTCAATTCTAATTCTGTTTCTGAAAACCTGATACATTTTGAGGATTTTTTTATGCCATTAGTACTTGATAACATAGTAACATAGTAACATAGTAACATAGTATCTGAGGTTGAAAAAAAAACAATTGTCCATCGAGTTCAACCTATGCATGATGATTTGACTAAAATTATGACTGATGCTGATTTCAGCCCATTGCATTGTATCCCTTTTTATAGATACTATAGTGCGTGACTATGCACCATAACCCTGGATATCCTTATCCATGAGGAATTTATCTAACCCATTCTTAAAGGTGTTGACAGAGTCCGCCATTACAACTCCCTCAGGCAGGGAATTCCAAACACGTATTGTCCTTATCGTGAAAAAGCCTTTACGACGTATTGTGCGGAATCTCCTCTCTTCTAACCTGAGCGAGTGTCCACGAGTCCTATGTGTTGATCTGGCCAAAAACAGGTCCTGTGCAAGCTCTGTGTCCCTTATATATTTGTAGATGTTGATCATATCCCCTCTTAGTCTCCTCTTTTCCAATGTAAACATTCCTAGTCTTTCAAGCCTTTCCTCATATTCCAGCGTCTCCATGCCCTTAATTAGTTTGGTCGCCCTCCTCTTAACCTTTTCTATCACCAGGATATCCTTTTTGTAGTACAGTGCCCAGAATTGTACACAGTATTCAAGGTGTGGCCTCACTAGTGATTTATATAACGGGAGTATAACACCCTCGTCCCTTGCATCAATTCCCCGTTTTATGCATGCTAGTATCTTATTAGCCTTCTTTGCTGCCATCCTGCTTTGGAAATGCTGCTTAGTTTGTTATTTATGAGAACACCTAAGTCTTTTTCCAGTACAATATCCCCTAATTTTACCCATTCAGTGTTATTTTTGTGTTATTTTTGTTCTTGCTATCACAGTGCATTACCTTACACTTGTCTGTGTTGAAGCGCATTCTCCATTTGGCTGCCCATGCTTCTAATTTAACTAAGTCATTCAAAAGAGACTCAGCATCCTCCTCTGTATTTATAGCCTTACACAATTTGGCATAATCTGCAAAAATTGACACCATGCTCTCTAGACCATCTGTTAGGTCGTTAATGAAAATGTTGAACAATAGCGGTCCTAATACTGAGCCTTGTGGCACACCACTTAACACTTCAGACCAATTTGAAAGAGTTCCATTAACCACAACACGCTGCTCTCTATTAACTAACCAATTCTTGACCCAAGTGCATATAGAGCTTCCTAGCCCTATTTCTTGTAGCTTGTAGATAAGTCGCATGTGTGGTACTGTGTCGAAATCTTTGGCAAGATCTAAAAAGATTACATCCACCTCTTTACCCTGATCGAGGTTTGCACTTACTGTTTCATAAAAACCAAGTAAATTGATTTGACAGGATCTGTCCTTCACAAATCCATGTTGATTCCTTTTAATGATTTTATTGGCTTCAAGGAACGTCTAAATACTATCCCTTAGAATACCTTCCAGTACTTTGCCCACTATAAATGTAAGACTAACTGGTCTATAGTTACCCGGTTCAGCTTTACTTCCCTTTTTGAATGTAGGCACTACTTCCGCTATACGCCAGTCTTTGGGAACCATACCTGATATAACTGAATCCTTAAAGATCAAAAATAGCGGTCTTGCAAGTTCAGAGTGAAGCTCCATTAGAACCCTTGGGTGAATTCCATCGGGCCCCGGTAATTTATTAATCTTTAAATGTTTTAATCGGTCACAGATTACCTCCTCACTTAAATAAGTACCTATCAGTGGAATATTCTCATTACTGAGGTTATGTGTTAGTCCCATAATTGGGTCCTCTCTAGTAAATACTGTTGAAAAAATTCATTAAGTATGTCCGCTATGTCATTATCATTTTTGATTAAGACTCCCGACTTGTCTTTTACAGGGCCTATACTCTCCTTCTTTAATCTCTTGCAATTAATATCTTTAAAGAATATTTGGAGATTTGATTTGCTTTCCTTTGCTACTAGTTTTTCTATTTCTACTTTAGCCGCTCTTATTTCTTTTTTGCATATTTTGTTACAGTCCCTATAGTGCTGAAATAATTCTGCATTCCCATCAGATTTGTATTTTTAAATGCTCGCCTTTATTTTTTTATTAAGCCACATCGGTTTATTATTTTGAATCCTTTTTTTTGCTGCTCGTAGGAATAAATTTGAGAGTATTTATGTAATTACTTTGAAAAACTGGCCTGGAAGAATCCTGCTAATCGTGAAAGGGTTGGCTGGAAAGCTCCTTAGGCAAAAAATGTAAGGCCACCAGCAATTTTGATAGACATGGGATAGCTTTGTTTATATTTTCTCAGGGTTCAAATATAATTGACATATAGCTTTAGTGGAATGGCAATAAATCTTTATCACTATTGCCTGAGAAAGGTCATCCAGTAAGTGCCTTGAATGATACAAGCTGATGGGAATGATTCAGACGTTCTAGCACCCACATTCACTTAATCCGACTCTCCATTTTTAACACATCTCCCCTGAGACACACCCACTATCATCTTCCACAAGCTCATCATCCAAAACGAGAGTACATAAAGTCTCCAATCAGCTTGTTTTAATTACCCAATGCTGATGGAAACCCCATCCTTAGATTGCCTGTACTGTGTGCACATCAAGTGGTTGAGGATGAACCAAAACCTCTTTTTTTAAATTAGAGGGGAGGACTGGAATGTTACCTTGTTATCTCTTGCACCTGTCAATTATTCTAGACCCCTGACATTTGGAAAAACAAGTATTACATTTTTTAAATAATGCACCTTGACTCAGGCGCGCTAACAATTGAATAGCTTTTAGTTATTCTTTTTATTGGGAAAGTGCACATACAAAGCAATGTTTGTACCTGCTTTTTGAGCATGTAAAATGACACGCTATCCTATTGCTATCCTAATTCACACTCGACGCGTAAAAACAAACACTGGTTGGACTCTACCCCTATAAATTATTAAAAAACTGCCACAAATAGATAAATAAAGCAGTTATGAAATATAGTATGACTGAGTGCAATCTTCAATTACATGGTGGGGGATGGGGAGCAACTATAATCAAATTAAGAAGTCTTCTCTTTTGTTAACATTTGATTTTTTTTCATACCTCATATATGACATATGCTTTCAAATATATATATTTAAAATAAAAAGAAATCTACATTAACTGCCCTCCTCTTAATCACTTCAAATAATGTATATATATATAACAGAATATTAATAATAATAATAATAATAATAATAATAATAAAATATGCCCCAAGGTTTTGTAGAATATTTATAGAAAAAAAATCTATTTCCCTCTTCTCTTCTTTTTTTTTTTCTTCCTTTTTTGAACCATCAAAAACTCCTGGCAGCTACAACATAGTCATTAAGAATAGCTTTCATCTTCTCTGGGAGAGGAGGCAACACACAACAATTAGACATCCAGTCCGAATGTGACAATCCTGTTCTGAGCTTTTATGTTTCTATGATCTATCATCTTCATTTAGTAGTGGCATTAGAAAAAATCACAGTGATATTACAGCCACCTTGTGATGTGATTGTGATGGCTGGACAGTCAAGAATGTTATCAATGGTTGGACTGAAAGTCTGGGCAGATGTTGCACTCTTTAGCTGTGGTGACCAGCAAGAATGAAAATGATGCCTCAACACTATTCAATTTGCTATTAAATAAATTATTTATTTTAAATGAGTCCAAATTGAGCTGCATGCATGGTCGACACTGAGGGTCGTTAATGACTCATGGGCCAGCATACACACTGGGCGATATAGTAAGCGATATCGCTCTGGTGGGTAAAAATGAGCAATACCACTTACTATATCACCTAGTGTGTATGGGCCGTTAGGAATACTGTCTATAACAAAGTAAGAATATAAATAGAATCAAAATAAATGAAAATGTAAAGGCTAGAGAAAAAACATTCAAGAGGAACTTCTAATTGGCAATAGTATGATGATAAAGATTCTAAACTTGTAGAAATTCCATATCTATATTTTCGTTGAGTCCTTAAGATTTCACTGCATTTTTTTTTCTTTATTAAGGAAGACATTCTCTTTATTAAGGGAGACATTCTCCACTTACATTACACATATCTCAGCAACAATTTCATTCTTAGTTAAAATACAAAAAAAAAAAACAACAACACATAATAATTATGTAGACATAGGGGATTATTCAGAGTTGTTAGCAAGCCCAAAAAAAGCACACTAGTGGACAAATCCATTTTTCACCGGAGGTGGTGCAGATGTAACATGTGCAGAGTTAGATTTGGGTGGGTTTTATTGTTTCTGTGCAGGGTAAATGCTGGATGCTTAATTTTTATACTGCAATTTAGATTTCAATTTGAACACACCCCACCCAAATCTAACTTTCTCTGCAGCATGGTTTTGCCCATTAGTGTGCTTGTTTGGTTTGCTAACAAATCTGAATTGTTTGCTTATGAGTACATAACATTCATAACAAGTGTGTTATTTTTACTTTCCATTATAATACATTTATTTTTCCTTTAATAATACAATCGATAATATCATTCCTACATCATAGATCTCTTATCGTTACATTTGGGTAAGAAGCAGCTACACAAAGAGAACCCTTCAATAAACATAGTCAATATTCCAAGTAAGATTAAAATTATAGATGAGCGGGTTTAGTTCCCAGAAAACCAAACCCCCCTGAACTTCATGTTCTGAGCCCGGATCCGAGTCTGGCTCGGGACTTCCCGCAAGACTCAGAAACAAAAATGAGGCAAAAATTCATCATCCCGCTGTCGGAATCTTGCGGGTTTTGGATTTCAATTAAACAGCCACGCGTCGCCGCCATTATCTCTCCGGACTTGGAGAGTGAGGGTGACAGGCCTCTGTCTTTCTGTTGGTGGTGGCGTTGGGTGGGGTCAGTGTGTCACTGTGGTGTACCTGTTGTTAGGGGTGCTGTCCTGGCTTTCACTGGTGTTTCATATGCTGTTAAGGGTGCTGCAGATGTACATGGGTGTTGTTGCTGTCCTGCCTGTCACTGTGTTGTACAGGGGGCAGGTGAACTTTTTTTGCTATAAAAATTCAGGGTTGCTGCTGTTAAAATAGAAGCACACTGGTCCTGTATGCTGTGAAAATACAGGGGTGCTTACCCAGTCTTGTATGCTGTAAAAATTCAGTGGTGCAGTTGTTAAAATAAAAGCACACTAGTCCTGTATGCTGTGAATATACCGAGGTGCTGGCAGGGCTGGTTCTAGACCTTGCGGCACCCAGGACGAAAGTTTCCTTTGGCGCCACCACCCCGCCACAACAGAGTTGGTGCGCGCCGAAGGTGTGCTCCCAAAAAATAGGGGCATAGCTTGATAGGGAAGAAGTGTGACCGCAGTTATGGCCCTGTAGTTGTGCCCCCTGAAGCTGTGCCCCCAGTAGATTTGTCCCCAGTAGTTGTGCCCCCTGTAGCTGTACCCCCAGTAGATGTACCCCCAGTAGTTGTGCCCCCAGTAGTTGTGCCCCCAGTAGTTGTGCCACCTGTAGCTGTGCCCCCTGTAGTTGTGCCCCCTGTAGCTGTGCCCCAGTAGATTTGCCCAGTAGCTGTGACCCCAGTAGTTGTGCCCCATGTAGTTTTGCCCCCTGTAGTTTTGCCCCCTGTAGCTGTGCCCCTAGTAGTTGTGCCCCCTGTAGCTGTTCCCCCTGTAGCTGTGCCTCCATTAGATGTGCCCCCATTGGCTGCACTCCCTGTAGTTGTGTGCACAGTAGCGCTGCTTACAAACACACAAAGAAAACCCCACACAATACTTACCAGCCCTGCTCCTGCCTTCGGACCGCTGCTGCACTGCCCTCCATCTCTGACCACCCACTCCTCTCTATGGGAGAGATGTCATGATGTTTCTCCCATAGCAGAGGCGCACAGACACTAGAGGTCAATTATGACCTTTAGCATCTGACAGTGGTGCCGGGAGCAGTGGGCACCCACACAGCCAACGGCGCCTGCTGCAACCGGGGAGTGGGATGCAGGGTGCGGGTGGGTGGCTGGCACCTGCATGGTGACTGTGGCCGCTCCTGTGGGCCACAGCGCCCTGGCATGAGCTCTGCTTGCCCATGCATAGAAACACTCCTGGGTGCTGGCCCAGTCTTGTATGCTGTAATAATTCAGGGGTGCAGTTGTTAAAATAAACGCACACTGGTTCTGTATGCTGTGAAAATACATGGGTGCTGGCCCAGTCTTGTATGCTGTAAAAATTTGGGGTGCAGTTGTTAAAATAAAAGCAAACTGGTCCTGTATGCAGTGAAAATAAAGGCGTGCTTGCCAAGTTTTGTATGCTGTAAAATTTCAGGGGTGCAGTTGTTAAAATAAAAGCACACTGTCCCTGTATGCTGTAATAATTCAGGGCTGCAGTTGTTAAAATAAAAGCACATTGGTCCTGTATGCTGTGAAAATTCAGGGGTGCAGTTGTGAAAATAAAAGCACACTGGTCTTCTATGCTGTAAGAATACAGAGGTGCTGTGAAAATAAAGGGGCACTGTTCTGTGTGCTGTAATAATAAAGGGGTGCTGTCCTGTGAAACGGAGAACAAAAACTTGGAGGAAAAAATAGTGGAAGATCAGGAACCACTTCCAGTTCCTAGTACAAGTGCTGAAGCTGCTGAAGCCACCACTCATGACATTGATGATGCAATTCCATCAACATCATCTGCTAATGTCCAATGTCATAGAGGACATGTAAAATCCAAGAAGCAAAAATGAATCAACAGAAAAAAAAAAATTATCTGATGAGAAACGTAAAATTGGTAATATGCCATTCACGTCATGAAGTGGCAAGGAAAGCCTAAGGCCTTGGCCTAAGTTCATGACTGGTGGCTCAGCTTCTCATGAGGATGGAAGCCCTCCTCCTTCTTGCTGTTAAAGCACAGGAAAAAGCAACTGTGTGTTCAGAGATATCACAAGTCCCAAAGGAGAGTCCCAACATAGAAGCGCTATTAAGCAGATATTGGAAGGCAAGACCGTAGATCAACCGGTGGCCAAACATTTTAAGTTACGTAATCATGGCTTGTCCACTTTACGTTACAAGATGTTAGAGCAGGTTCCTCTTACTAAACGGGGGGGGGGGGGGGTGTGATAGACATTGGATTCTACTACAGAAAGAGGCTCGCTGGATACACCGGCTAAATACCGTTGTCCCCAACGGCCTCAATGAAACTTTATCCTTGACCTGTTTTCTATGAGAAATTTGTCAATTGTGTTTAAGTATGTGGGAACATACTTTTATGAATTTTTGGATCCGAAATGTTCCCGTACGTATATTCGAGTATTTGTAACGATTACACATTATGGATTCTTTACGTCTGTGAAAACGATGTATCTAAGTCTGTTTGAGGAATATAAATTTGATTTGAACTTGAGGTTTATTTGGTTAAAGTAAAATATCGTGTTAATGTATTAAGTAATGCAATTGAACTCTCCTCATGAGACGTGTCATAATGTTGTTCAGTTGTCATGGTGATGGTTTTTCACACACCGGTATACGTCATACTCATTGACAGTTTTGACTCTGGTTTATGACGACACCGGAAATCAATCCCTTGGGATTGGAAGGGAGTGCACGTGGTGATTCTATAGTGTATAAAGGTAAGATTGTCTTTTTTAATGTTATTGTTACTTCTGACGACGGTTAATAAACCGAAACGTTAAGTACATACAAGGTGGAGTGATCTCTGTTCTTTTCTGCCTGAAAATACGTGAGTGCCGCCTGTTTGCATTATATATATATATATATATATATATATATATATATATATTAGAGATGGGCACCAGAAATTTTTAGGGTTTTGTGATTTGGTTTTGGATTCGGTTCTGCGGCCGTGTTTAGGATTTGGACGCGATTTGGCAAAACCTCCCTAAAAATTTTTTTGTCAGATACGGGTGTGTTTTGGATTCGGGTGTTTTTTAAAAAAAAACAAACCTCAAAAACAGCTTAAATCATAGAATTTGGGGGTAATTTTGATCCTATTGTATTATTAACCTCAATAACCACAATTTCCACTCATTTCCAGTCTATTCTGAACACCTCACACCTCACACTACTATTTTTAGTCCTAAACTTTGCACCGAGGTCGCTGGATGACTAAGCTAAGTGACCCAAGAGGGCGGCACAAACACCTGGCCCATCTAGGAGTGGCACTGCAGTGTCAGACAGGATGGCACTTAAAAAAATTGGCCCCAAACAGCACATGTTGCAAAGAAAAGAGAAAAAGAGGTGCACTGTGGTCGCTGGACGGCTAAGCTAAGCGACACAAACACCTCAATATCACAGGAATTATTCCTTCTAATCAATGGTATTATTGGTCCAAATCACTGGAAGAAAATGACAAAATCACTGGAATTATTTGTTCTAATCAATGGTATTATTGGTCCAAATCACTGGAAGAAAATGACAAAATCACTGGAATTATTCGTTCTAATCAATGGTATTATTGGTCCAAATCACTGGAGGAAAATGACAAAATCACTGGAATTATTCGTTCTAATCAATAGTATTATTGGTCCAAATTACTGGAAGAAAATGACAAAATCACTGGAATTATTCCTTCTAATCAATGGTATTATTGGTCCAAATCACTGGAAGAAAATGACAAAATCACTGGAATTATTCGTAAACATTTGTAGAAAGTCGCTGCTTTCTGATTACAGAAATGCTTAGATTTTCCTGCGAATCCACAATCCCTTCCCAGAGGAAAAAGAAATTGAGAAACCGTTGTTTGAGAATGTTTGTTCTCTTTCCCTTACAAAGGAACAAACCACTTTCCAAGAAGACTGATGTTTTTGGGATTATGGAGACATAATGTTTTTGAATATAATAGTGATGAGCGGGTTCGGTTTCTCGGAAACCGAACCCCCCCGAACTTCACGCTTTTTACACGGGTCCGAGGCAGACTCGGATCTTCCCGCCTTGCTCGGTTAACCCGAGCGCGACCGAACGTCATCATCCCGCTGTCGGATTTTCGCGAGGCTCGGATTCTATCGCGAGACTCGGATTCTATATAAGGAGCCGCGCGTCGCCGCCATTTTCACTCGTGCATTGAGATTGATAGGGAGAGGACGTGGCTGGCGTCCTCTCCGTTTAGAATAGAAATAGATAGTGAGAGTGAGACACTTGATTTACTGGAGCTTAGGAGTACTCAGAGAGTGCAGAGTTTACTAGTGACTGACCAGTGACCACCAGTGCAGTTTTATTATTATTTAATATAATCCGTTCTCTGCCTGAAAAAAAACGATACACAGTGACACAGTATACCATATCTGTGCTCAGCCTCAGTGTGCTGCATCATCTATGTATATCTGACTGTGCTGAGTGCTCACTGCTCACACAGCTTAATTGTGGGGGAGACTGGGGAGCAGTTATAGCAGGAGTACATATATTTAACAGTGCACACTTTTGCTGCCAGAGTGCCACTGCCAGTGTGACTGACCAGCGACCAGTGACCACCAGTATATTGTGATTGTCTGCCTGAAAAAGTTAAACACTCGTTGTGTGGTGTTTTTATTCTATAAACGCATTCTGCTGACAGTGTCCAGCAGGTCCGTCATTATATAATATATACCTGTCCTGCAGTAGTGATATATATATATATATTTTATATCATTATCATCCAGTCTATACTAGCAGCAGACGCAGTACTGTAGTCCACGGCTGTAGCTACCTCTGTGTCGGCAGTCGCTCGTCCATAATTGTATACCTACCTGTGGTGGTTTTTTTTTTTTTCTATCTTCTTCATACTACTAGTTAATTTTAGGAGTCTGCAGTGCTGACAGTGTCCAGCAGGTCCGTCATTATATAATATATACCTGTCCGGCTGCAGTAGTGATATATATATATTTTTTATATCATTATCATCCAGTCTATATTAGCAGCAGACGCAGTACGGTAGTCCACAGCTGTAGCTACCTCTGTGTCGGCAGTCGCTCGTCCATCCATAATTGTATACCACCTACCTGTTGTGTTTTTTTTTTCTATCTTCTTGATACTAGTAGCTTACTTTAGGAGTCTGCAGTGCTGACAGTGTCCAGCAGGTCTGTCATTATATAATATATACCTGTCCGGCTGCAGTAGTGATATATATATATATATATTTTTTATATTATTATCATCCAGTCTATATTAGCAGCAGACGCAGTACGGTAGTCCACGGCTGTAGCTACCTCTGTGTCGGCAGTCGCTCGTCCATCCATAATTGTATACCACCTACCTGTGGTGTTTTTTTTTTCTATCTTCTTGATACTAGTAGCTTACTTTAGGAGTCTGCAGTGCTGACAGTGTCCAGCAGGTCCGTCATTATATAATATATACCTGTCCGGCTGCAGTAGTGATATATATATATATTTTTTATATCATTATCATCCAGTCTATATTAGCAGCAGACGCAGTACGGTAGTCCACGGCTGTAGCTACCTCTGTGTCGGCAGTCGCTCGTCCATCCATAATTGTATACCACCTACCTGTTGTGTTTTTTTTTTCTATCTTCTTGATACTAGTAGCTTACTTTAGGAGTCTGCAGTGCTGACAGTGTCCAGCAGGTCCGTCATTATATAATATATACCTGTCCGGCTGCAGTAGTGATATATATATATATATTTTTTATATTATTATCATCCAGTCTATATTAGCAGCAGACGCAGTACGGTAGTCCACGGCTGTAGCTACCTCTGTGTCGGCAGTCGCTCGTCCATCCATAATTGTATACCACCTACCTGTGGTGTTTTTTTTTTTTCTATCTTCTTGATACTAGTAGCTTACTTTAGGAGTCTGCAGTGCTGACAGTGTCCAGCAGGTCCGTCATTATATAATATATACCTGTCCGGCTGCAGTAGTGATATTTATATATTTTTTATATCATTATCATCCAGTCTATATTAGCAGCAGATGCAGTACGGTAGTCCACGGCTGTAGCTACCTCTATGTCGGCAGTCGCTCGTCCATCCATAAGTATACTAGTATCCATCCATCTCCATTGTTTACCTGAGGTGCCTTTTAGTTGTGCCTACTAAAATATGGAGAACAAAAATGTTGAGGTTCCAAAAATAGGGAAAGATCAAGATCGACTTCCACCTCGTGCTGAAGCTGCTGCCACTAGTCATGGCCGAGACGATGAAATACCAGCAACGTCGTCTGCCAAGGCCGATGCCCAATGTCATAGTACAGAGCATGTAAAATCCAAAATACCAAATATCAGTAAAAAAAGGACTCAAAAATCTAAAATAAAATTGTCGGAGGAGAAGCGTAAACTTGCCAATATGCCATTTACCACACGGAGTGGCAAGGAACGGCTGAGGCCCTGGCCTATGTTCATGGCTAGTGGTTCAGCTTCACATGAGGATGGAAGCACTCAGCCTCTCGCTAGAAAAATGAAAAGACTCAAGCTGGCAAAAGCACAGCAAAGAACTGTGCGTTCTTCGAAATCACAAATCCACAAGGAGAGTCCAATTGTGTCGTTTGCGATGCCTGACCTTCCCAACACTGGACGTGAAGAGCATGCGCCTTCCACCATTTGCACGCCCCTTGCAAGTGCTGGAAGGAGCACCCGCAGTCCAGTTCCTGATAGTCAGATTGAAGATGTCAGTGTTGAAGTACACCAGGATGAGGAGGATATGGGTGTTGCTTGCGCTGGGGAGGAAATTGACCAGGAGGATTCTGATGGTGAGGTGGTTTGTTTAAGTCAGGCACCCGGGGAGACACCTGTTGTCCATGGGAGGAATAGGGCCATTGACATGCCTGGTGAAAATACCAAAAAAATGAGCTCTTCGGTGTGGAAGTATTTCAACAGAAATGCGGACAACAGGTGTCAAGCCGTGTGTTGCCTTTGTCAAGCTGTAATAAGTAGGGGTAAGGATGTTAACCACCTCGGAACATCCTCCCTTATACGTCACCTGCAGCGCATTCATCATAAGTCAGTGACAAGTTCAAAAACTTTGGGCGACAGCGGAAGCAGTCCACTGACCAGTAAATCCCTTCCTCTTGTAACCAAGCTCACGCAAACCACCCCACCAATTCCCTCAGTGTCAATTTCCTCCTTCCCCAGGAATGCCAATAGTCCTGCAGGCCATGTCACTGGCAATTCTGACGAGTCCTCTCCTGCCTGGGATTCCTCCGATGCATCCTTGCGTGTAACACCTACTGCTGCTGGCGCTGCTGTTGTTGCTGCTGGGAGTCGATGGTCATCCCAGAGGGGAAGTCGTACTCGTAAGACCACTTTTACTACTTCCACCAAGCAATTGACTGTCCAACAGTCCTTTGCGAGGAAGATGAAATATCACAGCAGTCATCCTGCTGCAAAGCGGATAACTGAGGCCTTGGCATCCTGGGCGGTGAGAAACGTGGTTCCGGTATCCATCATTACTGCAGAGCCAACTAGAGACTTGTTGGAGGTACTGTGTCCCCGGTAGCAAATACCATCTAGGTTCCATTTCTCTAGGCAGGCGATACCGAAAATGTACACAGACCTCAGAAAAAGACTCACAAGTGTCCTAAAAAATGCAGTTGTACCCAATGTCCACTTACCCACGGACATGTGGACAAGTGGAGCAGGGCAGGCTCAGGACTATATGACTGTGACAGCCCACTGGGTAGATGTATGGACTCCCGCCGCAAGAACAGAAGCGGCGGCACCAGTAGCAGCATCTCGCAAATGCCAACTCTTTCCTAGGCAGGCTACGCTTTGTATCACCGCTTTCCAGAATACGCACACAGCTAAAAACTTCTTACGGCAACTGAGGAAGATCATCGCAGAATGGCTTACCCCAATTGGACTCTCCTGTGGATTTGTGGCATTGGACAACGCCAGCAATATTGTGTGTGCATTAAATATGGGCAAATTCCAGCACGTCCCATGTTTTGCACATACCTTGAATTTGGTGGTGCAGAATTATTTAAAAAACGAGAGGGGCGTGCAAGAGATGCTGTCGGTGGCCAGAAGAATTGCGGGACACTTTCGGCGTACAGGCACCACGTACAGAAGACTGGAGCACCACCAAAAACGCCTGAACCTGCCCTGCCATCATCTGAAGCAAGAAGTGGTAACGAGGTGGAATTCAACCCTCTATATGCTTCAGAGGTTGGAGGAGCAGCAAAAGGCCATTCAAGCCTATACAACTGAGCACGATATAGGAGGTGGAATGCACCTGTCTCAAGCGCAGTGGAGAATGATTTCAACGTTGTGCAAGGTTCTGCAACCTTTTGAACTTGCCACACGTGAAGTCAGTTCAGACACTGCCAGCCTGAGTCAGGTCATTCCCCTCATCAGGCTTTTGCAGAAGAAGCTGGAGACATTGAAGGAGGAGCTAACACAGAGCGATTCCGCTAGGCATGTGGGACTTGTGGATGGAGCCCTTAATTCGCTTAACAAGGATTCACGGGTGGTCAATCTGTTGAAATCAGAGCACTACATTTTGGCCACCGTGCTCGATCCTAGATTTAAAACCTACCTTGGATCTCTCTTTCCGGCAGACACAAGTCTGCTGGGGTTCAAAGAACTGCTGGTGACAAAATTGTCAAGTCAAGCGGAACGCGACCTGTCAACATCTCCTCCTTCACATTCTCCCGCAACTGGGGGTGCGAGGAAAAGGCTCAGAATTCCGGGCCCACCCGCTGGCGGCATCAGCAGTCTGGGGCGACTGCTGATGATGACATCTGGTCCGGACTGAAGGACCTGACAACGATTACGGACATGTTGTCTACTGTCACTGCATATGATTCTCTCCCCATTGAAAGAATGGTGGAGGATTATATGAGTGACCGCATCCAAGTAGGCACGTCAGACAGTCCGTACTTATACTGGCAGGAAAAAGAGGCAATTTGGAGGCCCTTGCACAAACTGGCTTTATTCTACCTAAGTTGCCCTCCCACTAGTGTGTACTCCGAAAGAGTGTTTAGTGCCACTGCTCACCTTGTCAGCAATCGGCGTACGAGGTTACATCCAGAAAATGTGGAGAAGATGATGTTCATTAAAATTAATTATAATCAATTCCTCCGTGGAGACATTGACCAGCAGCAATTGCCTCCACAAAGTACACAGGGAGCTGAGATGGTGGATTCCAGTGGGGACGAATTGATAATCTGTGAGGAGGGGGATGTACACGGTGATATATCGGAGGATGATGATGAGGTGGACATCTTGCCTCTGTAGAGCCAGTTTGTGCAAGGAGAGATTAATTGCTTCTTTTTTGGTGGGGGTCCAAACCAACCCGTCATTTCAGTCACAGTCGTGTGGCAGACCCTGTCACTGAAATGATGGGTTGGTTAAAGTGTGCATGTCCTGTTTATACAACATAAGGGTGGGTGGGAGGGCCCAAGGACAATTCCATCTTGCACCTCTTTTTTCTTTCATTTTTCTTTGCGTCATGTGCTGTTTGGGGAGTAGTTTTGGAAGGGCCATCCTGCGTGACACTGCAGTGCCACTCCTAGATGGGCCAGGTGTTTGTGTCGGCCACTTGGGTCGCTTATCTTAGTCACACAGCTACCTCATTGCGCCTCTTTTTTTCTTTGCGTCATGTGCTGTTTGGGGGGTGTTTTTTGGAAGGGCCATCCTGCGTGACACTGCAGTGCCACTCCTAGATGGGCCAGGTGTTTGTGTCGGCCACTTGGGTCGCTTATCTTAGTCACACAGCTACCTCATTGCGCCTCTTTTTTTCTTTGCGTCATGTGCTGTTTGGGGGGTGTTTTTTGGAAGGGCCATCCTGCGTGACACTGCAGTGCCACTCCTAGATGGGCCAGGTGTTTGTGTCGGCCACTTGGGTCGCTTATCTTAGTCACACAGCTACCTCATTGCGCCTCTTTTTTTCTTTGCGTCATGTGCTGTTTGGGGGGTGTTTTTTGGAAGGGCCATCCTGCGTGACACTGCAGTGCCACTCCTAGATGGGCCAGGTGTTTGTGTCGGCCACTTGGGTCGCTTATCTTAGTCACACAGCTACCTCATTGCGCCTCTTTTTTTCTTTGCGTCATGTGCTGTTTGGGGGGTGTTTTTTGGAAGGGCCATCCTGCGTGACACTGCAGTGCCACTCCTAGATGGGCCAGATGTTTGTGTCGGCCACTAGGGTCGCTTAGCTTAGTCACACAGCTACCTCATTGCGCCTCTTTTTTTTCTTCTTTGCGTCATGTGCTGTTTGGGGAGTAGTTTTTTGAAGGGCCATCCTGCGTGACACTGCAGTGCCACTCCTAGATGGGCCAGGTGTTTGTGTCGGCCACTTGGGTCGCTGAGCTTAGTCATCCAGCGACCTCGGTGCAAATTTTAGGACTAAAAATAATATTGTGAGGTGTGAGGTGTTCAGAATAGACTGAAAATGAGTGGAAATTATGCTTATTGAGGTTAATAATACTTTGGGATCAAAATGACCCCCACATTCTATGATTTAAGCTGTTTTTTAGGGTTTTTTGAAAAAAACACCCGAATCCAAAACACACCCGAATCCGACAAAAAAAATTCGGTGAGGTTTTGCCAAAACGCGTTCGAACCCAAAACACGGCCGCGGAACCGAACCCAAAACCAAAACACAAAACCCGAAAAATTTCCGGTGCTCATCACTAGAATATAAATCCTAAAGCAGGTGGTGTATTAGAGAAAAAGAGTGCAAGAGACCAGCCATGCAGTTTCTGAACTATTATGACAAAATGTTACTGTATTTCATAAGCACTCATTCCTAGCTCTGCTAAGTACTGTTTGGTATACTGTATCTGGCTTCTATTAGGTAGTTGTCCATTATTTCAGCTTCCATTGACCTTTTTGAAAGCGGTAGAAGTTATCGATTTTTTTTTTTTTTCATTTTTATTTTCCCCTATTTTTAATTTTCTCTTCCATAGCCCAGTAAAATGTTGCAATGTTAAGTATTGACTTGTGCCTTCTGAGGGTCCACTTCTTCACCAAACCCAGCCAAATCTCATCCTAACCCTCTGTTCTACATTCTCTATGTACCGCATCTGTGTCACCCATGTCTGTCTACCCCTCCACTTTGTAAGCTCTCACGAGCAGGGCCCTCTTCCCTCATGTGCTTATCCTTTGTCTTACTTCATCTTCAACTGTACCACATCCAGCAGTCTTCTGCCACCTGATACTTATTCCAGTGTCATCTGCTGATGTAACTATGTTTATTTACCCTGTACTTGTCCTATACTGTCATCAACTGTAAATTGCTGTTTTCCTGTTTGATTATTTATGTACTCACAGTATATAGGGTGTATAATCCCCAGGTGTATCTCACACATCGCTTAGTACAGATTACAGGATGTATAATCACCAGGTGTATCACAAACGTTGCACAGTACAGTTAACAGGGTGTAAAATCCCCAGGTGTATCTCACACATCGCTCAGTACAGATTACAGGATGTATAAAATCACCAGGTGTATAACACACGTCGCACAGCACAGTATACATACTAGTCACAACAATGCACTGATCAGGATTATAGAAGTGACACAGAGCTGCAAGGTACATCAATGGCCTACTTTACTGTACTATATGTATACTGCTGGTCACCAAAATGCTGCACTGTCCTACTATATACTGCTCACAATAATGCAGCACAGAGATAGTATACTTTACACAGAGCACAATGCAGCACACTGAGCACAGATATTTGCAGCACACTGAGCACATATCACGGAGCGTTTTCAGGCAGAGAACGTAGATATTTTCAGCACACTGAACACAGATATTTGCAGCACACTGAGCACAGATATTTGCAGCACACTGAGCACAGATTACGGAGCTTTTTTAGGGAGAGAACTCAGCCACGTCCTCTCCGTTCAATCTCCAATGCATGAGTGAAAATGGCGGCGACGCGCAGCTCTTTATATAGAATACGAATCTCGCGAGAATCCGACAGCGGGATGATGATGTTCGGGCGCGTTCGGGTTTACAGAGCAAGGCGGGAAGATCCGAGGCTGCCTCGGACCCGTGTAAAATAGGTGAAGTTCGGGGGGGTTCGGATCTCGGAGAACCAAACCCCCTCATCTGTAATATATATATATATATATATATATATATAATATCTGGTGTAGGAAATAATGTAGTATTAAAGTCACCACCAATAATCAATGTTCCCTGAATCTATTCTTGAAGCCTAACATAAACATATTTAAAATAATGTGCATTAGCACTATGAGGTGCATATAATTAGCTCTTGTAAAATATACCCCTTGTAGATAAAGTTTTATAAAAATAAAAAAACAACCATCCAGATCAATCATTTTGTCCATGATATTATAATGTACCTGTTTTGCTAATTCATTAATTCATCTTTTCAAATTATTATTTTTTAAAATCTCTTACAAGGACATCAATAGTGCTATGACCATTGTCTAAGCCTATTAGACAATCTACTGTAAGCGTATTAGACAGTAATTGTCTTCAACAAATAACTTAATATACAAATAAGTGAATAATATCCAAAACATAATCCTATTATTAAGGTTCTTTCTTATATTATTAGTATTTTTTTATTTTTTTTATTTAAGTAATCCCAATAACTGTCACACTTGTTTTGTTGGTGAACATGGAGTCTGTGTAAAGTCTCTGTAAAGTCTGTGTGCATGACTGGAGGACTATAGGTGAGACTGGCTGGTCTGAGGAAAACACTACAAATGTAGAGAAAAAGTAGATGCAATCCCTGACTGGGAATCGAACCCGGGTCTTGGCAGAGAGATACCGGATTGTGCCCACTAGACCATCAGCAACTTTGGTGCTGTTGACAGGATAGAATATGTAGCAGAGAATAGTGTAGCAGTAGAATAACCAGTCTGATACTGGATTGATACTGTTGGTATGAATTTACACTCTCCTTACTTCATAGGTCTGTAAAATCGGTCCTCATTACCCCACACAGTGCATGTTTTGCAGGTAACCCAGCAGGTGCACAGTTGTATTAATTACTCACAGACACATTTTAACAGGTCCGCAGGTGGAGTCAATTTTTTCTAGAAATGAGCGGGTTTGGTTCCCAGAGAACTGAACCGAACCGAACCTCACGCTCTGAGCCCGGATCCGAGCTTGGCTCATGTTTACCCGCCTGACTCGGAAACCCGAACGAAGCAAAATGTCATTATCCCGCTGTCAGATTCTTGCGGGATTTGGATTCCATATAAGGAGCCGCGCGTCGTGACCATTTTCACTCCAGTCTCGGAGAGTGTAGTGAGAGGACGTGTCTCTGTCCTCAGTGTCTGTGTGGGGGCGGGAAAGTGGGGTGGCGAGTCTTGTGCTGTGTTGTGCTGCTCAGTCCAGTCCATTGTAGTCAGTGTATTGTGCTGCATCAGTCCAGCCAGTCACAGTGTTGGTGTCCTCTGCTGCTATATGTCCAGTTTTGCTGTGTTGTCTTGCATCAGACCAGGGGTAGTGTCTCTCTTGTGCAGCATCAGTCCAGTGACCAGTCACAGTGGTGGTGTCCTTTGCTGCCATATATCCAGTGTAGCTGTATAAGTCCCTTTCAATGGTGCTGTGTTGTCCTGCATTAGACCAGGGGAAGCCTCTTGTGCATCAGTCCAGTGACCAATCACAGTGGTGCAGTCCTCTGCTGCCATATATCCAGTGTTACTGCCATATAATACCCATGATATTGCCGTATAATTCCTGTGATACTGGCGTATAATTCCTGTGACATTGCCGTATAATTCTCAGAATACTGGCGTATAATTCCTGTGACATTGCCGTATAATTCTCGGAATACTGGTGTATAATTCCTGTGACATTGGCGTATAATTCTCAGAATACTGGCGTATAATTCCTGTGATACTGGCGTATAATTCCTGTGATATTGCCATATAATCCCCGTGATACTGCCATATAATTCCAGTTGTCCTGCCGTATAATTCCATATAAATCCATATAATTCCGTAGAAAATCCAGTCCAGTGGTGCTGCCATATAAATTCAGTGGTGCTGTCCTGTGCTGTATATTATTTACTCCAAATAAAGGGGTTAAAAATATTTAATCCAAATTATTTTTACAGGGTTTGCCATATGAGGTGTAGGGGTACGCTCTCTTGTGCCGCATATTGTGTTATATAAATCCAGAAAAATAATGTAGAACAAACATTTTGAGGATAAAATAGGGAAAGATCAAGAACCATTTCCTCTTAGTGCTAAAGCTGCTGCCACTAGCCATGACATAGACGATGAAATGCCATCATCGTCGTCTGCCAAGGCCGATGCCCATTGTGATAGTAGAGGGCATGTAAAATCCAAAAAGCTAAAGGTCAGTAAAAAGACCCAAACAAATAAATTTAAATGGTCTGAGGGGAAACAAAAACTTGCCAATACGCCATTTATAACACGGAGTGGCAAGGGACGGCTGAGGCCCTGGCCTATGTTCATGACTAGTAGTTCGGCTTCACATGACGATGGAAGCCCTCATAACTGAGGCCTGTAAATACCAAATTGCTGTCTAACAAATATTTAAAATGCCCGTTCTAATATATACTGCAGACGCCAGGCGCATCTTATTACCATATACGATAAAAGTGCGCTGTACATCTCAAAACACTACATCCCTTAAGAGAAAAGAATACACCCACACATTATCTGAGTTCCAAAGCTCATTGATATATATCTTTGTTATTAAAAGGATATGTATTCAATATATCACAATGTACAGTATACATATAGTTGCATGGTTACAATTTATACAGTAATCAGTTAATACAAAATACATACAGTTACAGGCCAGCATACAATACCATTCCCTCACTGCATCCTCCTCTTAATATCTCTCTCTCTCTTTCTCAGCAAATAAATACAGGAACTGGTCTGGCAACATCTCCACCATCGTCTGGGACAAAACAGCAACTAACTCCTGTGTGTCTGATCAGCAATATGTTATCTAGTTTGGGGGAGTGCACACATCTAGTCTAAGGGAGGGAACTTTATCATTCATGATGAGTCACTGATCTGTTCGTATGCTAACCAGGTTCAGCCTTGAAGACATCAAAAGGGCTGGCCTGAGTTTCCTGTCAACCACCTGTTTGGAATGTCCATTGTCCTAATAAGAGTGATTTTAGCTTTCATACATTTAGTCATAACTACTTGTTGCAATATCCTACAACTTAATAACAAGTATCAAATGAATCTACACATTAATCTGGTTGCTTTAATACCAAATATGACATGTCTATCTTGCTCTGCTCCAATAATACGCATGCATGACGTTACTCCATTATATAATTTTAAATCATTCCTTTCCACAGTGCATATGACACAATGGTATCACGTTGTGCTGTGTAGAACACACGGACGTGCGATTCAATCGCACAGCCTATAGATACTAGTTATCTATATGCACTACGATTGCTGTAGACCACCTGAACACCTAGTTCACTTTGAACACCTAGTTCACTTTGAACACCTAGTTCACTTGGGACTTTGAACACATAGTTCACATTGAACACTTAGTTCAATTTGAACACCTAGTACTTATCACGTAAGGTAGCGAACCCTACACCACTGGGCCTCTACTAACCCAGTGTGCCACGATGGGATCCCAAATTCCCGGGTTCAGCTCCACTCACTCCGCTTTCACTCACGCAAATACAGAAAATTGTTTTACTCCCTTTAGGTCAGTAGCTTTATTCCAGAGGTGCTTACAGATTTTAAACTAAATTTTAGCGTAACCTGCTTTTGAAATTGGATAGTTATGTGCTATTGTATGAAATGTATACTATCCCACCTTAATTGAACAAATATTGTGTGCTTTGTACTTAGCGTCGGTATTCCTGCACAACCTTGCGTAACCACGTGACCAGCGTGCCTTTTACACTACGAGCGCTCTACCACACAGTCTCTATAAATGTGAGCAATACTAACTATAATCGCTCTCTTAACACAACACTTCGGGTTTTTTTTCTGTATAACAATCAAGCCAGAACTGCGTGTCATGTTATAATTACTCCCTTAAATACATTTATTTCAAATGTATCTGTATAGCAATTAAATGTTTCTGATTTCACACAGATCTATAATGACTGCAATAATCTATAATTTAAATGATATGATTCAGATTGGATAGCTATCTTGCAGAACATACACTGATATAAATATACACAATTATAATAATATTATATATATGTACCATTCACTGGCCTCCTATGAGACACCTTACCTCTAATTTGCATATCAAAGATATTTGCTTTTCACTGCTGAAAAAAGTAGTTACACAGGTTAATTTGCATTTCAATGGCTATACTCCCTAGTAAGCAGACTCTACAAGTCTTGGAAGAAAAAGAAAACAAAACAAAACCAAAACTCTTTCTTTCCTTTTTCTATCTGTGTGCAACCCCCCACTTGATGTAAAGTAATTGCGCACAGACAAGAAGGAAAAAAAACACTTATCTCACCATTTACTCTCACTAGGCCCAATTGAAACTATTTGTAATTGACTATGGCATGGGTTAAATAAATGCATTGGTAACTCATAAATGGTGCTTGATGTGACAAAGGAAACTGATTGTTCTGAGCACACTGAAAATCAGATATTTAGAAAATTACCTTCCTAAAATGGCCACTGCTCCTCCCCTTTCCACATCCATGAGGTTTACACAAGATGGTGGACAGGCCATGTGGTTAGGCCAAAATGGAGGACAAACCATGCAGCTCCTTTGTCACAAAGAAATCACAGATTATACAAGCACCAGAAGTTACTTTAGGCCTGAGTTTAAAAAAAAAAAAACTATATCAAGGCTATGCAGCAACTTTTAAATGTACTTTTAAATCTACTTAACAGGTAAACAATCCAATCTGAATCAAACACAATATGACTAATTTGAACTTTGTTTTGCAACAATAAAAATACATTTTAGCATTTTAAATATTATGAGAACACATTGTCCCTTGAATTTCATTTCAGCGGCTTACAACAGAACACACGGATATGATTTCTCAGCGTCACGATGCATCCACCATAAGCTGATCAACCACAGCGTCGCGTTTGTAATGTACAGTGCATCAATAAGACTGTGATATCGCGGATTCAGCCCTCATCTGTAAATACCAAATTGCTTTCTAACAAATATTTAAAATGCCCGCTGTAATATATACTGCAGACGCCAGGCGCATCTTATTACCATATACGATAAAAGTGCGCTGTACATCTCAAAACACTACATCCCTTAAGAGAAAAGAATACACCCACACATTATCTGAGTTCCAAAGCTCATTGATATATATCTTTGTTATTAAAAGGATATGTATTCAATATATCACAATGTACAGTATACATATAGTTACATGGTTACAATTTATACAGTAATCAGTTAATACAAAATACATACAGTTACAGGCCAGCATACAATACAATTCCCTCAATGCATCCTCCTCTTAATATCTTTCTCTCTCAGCAAATAAATACAGGATACACACATCTAGTCTAAGGGAGGGAACTTTATCATTCATGATGAGTCACTGGTCTGTTCGTATGCTAACCAGGTTCAGCCTTGAAGACATCAAAAGGGCTGGCCTGAGTTTCCTGTCCACCACCTGTTTGGAATGTCCATTGTCCTAATAAGAGTGATTGTAGCTTTCATACATTTAATCATAACTACTTGTTGCAATGTCCTACAACTTAATAACGAGTATCAAATGAATCTACACATTAATCTGGTTGCTTTAATACCAAATATGAGATGTCTATATTGCTCTGCTCCAATAATACGCATGCATGACGTGACTCCATTATATAATTTTAAATCATTATGATGTCTGGCGCTTGATATGTTATAATTATGTGCTGTATGAAATGTGTCGAATCCATCTCTGTGGCATGTCCGTGTAAATGCGTGTGTTACCATATATTGCTGTGCTCGCTGCGCATATTTGCAAGCATAGCGACTCATAATGTGTGTAGTCTGTATGTTCTCTCTATGTAATATTTTTGACTTCGACAGTCCACCCTTTGGCAGTAAACAATAACTGCCATCAATTATTAACATAAGAAAAAAATATTTCAGACAATAATCGGTGACCTAGACACAAGTATGTATTCATTTCGCAAATCAGATGTTTGACCATATTTGGGGAAGACAGGGAGGAGGACGAGACATCCTCTATATGCACTCGGTGGTCATGGGACCACTGGTTGGGTGTGGGACAACATTCAACCTATAGAGTATGCTGGGACAGTACTTTGGCCTATAATGTCTGATTTGGATGAACATTTCACACATACATGTACCTACGTCTTTGTACACTGATGTTTGGATTCGATTGAGGTTCTTCTGGGTAGATGAAGAAGACACAAACAAATCGTGACAGTGACATATAAAATTTTCATGATCTACATATTCCTATCCTTTTCTGAACATTGTTTCCATTTCTGGAACGTATGCTAGTTCTGTTTAATAATTGAACAAGGGTTATAAGTAGTGTCCTTCCTAAATAACATAAACCTTCGGATTTCGGGGAGAGCCACTCATAAACCTTTCTTCCACATATATTAATGAGCTCTTTATATGCAATGTGTGAATAGCCATTGTCTGATTGTTCCTGATTACCTCCGAACTCCATAACTGCTAGACCATTGATTTTTCTCTGGCTTTAACAAATTGATCGTCTAATCCAGGGATCCTATAAGGAAATCACTCCTTCCTCCAGAACCAGTTCCAGTCCCACACTCGACTCCTCATAAAAACACCTCGCAAAAATAGAATGTCCTGAAAAAAAAATGTTTGTCAGCGGGAAAGAGAGAAAAGAGAAATAGAACAAAACAACTCTTGTTCATAACAAATCAATTACAATGACTGGTCTTTCTGCAATCCTTTAGTACGCTCAGGTAGTGTTCAACAGTGCCGCCTCTCAGTCTTCATGGAACAGAGTCTCTGGTGATACTTTTGCGATCTCACTCCATTTACGAGTTCCTTCCAGACTACCGACTTTCCTGCAATGGGAATCGTGGACCCAAGTTTCTCTCGGCTACTTACACTGGGATAGTGCTGTCAACAAAACTTGGTACGGTCCTTCCCACCTATTAGGCAACCTGAGTGTAAGAACAATCACACAGTCTCTTGGTTCACAATCAAGACAGTTAGTATTTGGCATACCAGCAATCAACAGTTTCAAGTTCTTTTGTCAAGTTCTCAAATGCTGGCTCATCTCAATAAGGCACTGTACTGTCACCTCATTGGTGTATTTCTGATCATTGTGCGGATCAATCATGACATGAGGTTGTCTTCCAAAAACAACAAAAAAGACACAAATACCAAAACAAAAACAAAAACAAATTTCGAAGAGGGTGATTCATTAAGTGAAGATCTGGGAGTGGTTCCGATGCTACATAATACTAGTGGCAGTATCTATGATCACAATAGTACAATTTCAAGCTTTGCTCCTACTTCTAGGGGTACCATTATCTACACCCAAATTTCTGCCCAATTTTTTCTTTGCGGTAAACACAGCAGCATCCGTGGCGGCAGGAAATGCCTCTACCCAGTTTGAGAAAACATCAGTGCACACCAATACATAACAATAACAAGGGTGTTAACTGTACGAAGTCGTTGTGTGTTTGCAATGTAGAGTACCATGAGCATAACTAAAAAAAAAAGAAAAAAAAAACATCTCTAGAGGAGAGAAAGAAGAAGAAAATGAAAAAGAAAATGTCAGGTTTGCCATTCACCAACAGGCTGTCACACCATCATGCATATCGGTGTCTGTACACAGTCTCCCTTCACCAGTATTCTCATTCTCCACCCTTTGTGCATGACCAGGCACATTGCAGTAATACTGGTGTCATCGTGCTGGTGAGATATACTGGATTTGGGCAGAACTCTGACGGACCGAGTAGGCATATGGCGTTTGAACTGTAATCGGGTCCATGTATTGTACCCTCCTGTCGGTGAACGTAAGAGATGATGAGGAAACTTTGAAGAAAAATCACATAGAGGTTAGTAACAGATACGTTTGTAGAGTCAAAGAGGATTTTACAAAAATTTGACAACTGGATTGGGCACTATGGGGAATTACTTTTCTACTAGGTCTACACCCCTAAAAAAAATTCTATGTGTCGAATCTCTACTGGGACTATCCCAGCCATCAATCCAGTGTCCTGTCCATCCTAAGTTCATAGGGAACCCGGTATCTGTGAGATAATTTCCTCTACCTGTGATGGACATGCATCTAGGGCAGTGATATGTAACATTAGTCTTCGTGGGTATCCAACATACTTTGTACTTCCTGGGCGGGAGCACGCCATATTTATACCATATCTAACAAAATTCCTGTTAAGTTAATCAGGGGCCATTTCTGCTAGAGACAGAAGCAAAAGTTTAGAGGCCTCATCTTAACCCCAGAAAGTTTTGTCAAAAGGGTAAAGTTGCATTTATTCCGTTCTTCCCATTATCCGAATATGTGTTTTCAATATGGCTTGTGATTCCTTACTATATGTCCCTTGATCCCATCTATGTGTTTAATAATGTGGCTTGCTTTCCCTGTCTAGGGGTCTATATTGACTATGTGTCCTGCTACTCCTATAATTTCTGTCAAAATGTCCTTCCTTCCTACAAGTGTAACATATTATTGACCTTGACTTACCATTAGGGATCTGGGGTTTGGACTGATGGGTCTTTCCTGTATACTTACCGTCCTCAAACTCTCCTCCTGTTGTTCTCTGCGCCTAGCACTATTCTTGGGATGTTCAATAGCACACTCTCTAAGATTAGCTACTGTGACCCCTTTCCAATTTGGCAAAGAAGTCTGCACCCTGACCCTCAATGCCTTATTGAGCCCGTCCATTAGCACAGAGACAGCCACCTCCCATTTGCCGAATTAGTGTTTACCAGTGATCTTATCCAGACAGATAGTTTTCTATTACTGCAAAAGACAAAAAGAAAAAATTTAACAAGCTTCTAGGTCATGCGAAATATTCATTCAATCCTTCTCATCCCGTATTAAAGGTCTGTACATGGGCCCTCATTCCGAGTTGTTCGCTCGCAAGGCGATTTTAGCAGAGTTGCTCACGCTAAGCCGCCGCCTACTGGGAGTGAATCTTAGCTTCTTAAAATTGCGACCGATGTATTCGCAATATTGCGATTACTAACTACTTAGCAGTTTCTGAGTAGCTTCAGACTTACTCTGCCTGTGCGATCAGTTCAGTGCTTGTCGTTCCTGTTTTGACGTCACAAACACACCCAGCGTTCGCCCAGACACTCCCCCGTTTCCCCGGCCACTCCTGCGTTTTTTCCGGAAACGGTAGCGTTTTTTCCCACACGCCCATAAAACGGCCTGTTTCCGCCCAGTAACACCCATTTCCTGTCAATCACATTACGATCGCCGGAGCGAAGAAAAAGCCGTGAGTAAAAATACTATCTCCATTGTAAAATTACTTGGCGCAGTCGCAGTGCGAATATTGCGCATGCGTACTAAGCGGAATTTCACTGCGATGCGATGAAAAATACCGAGCGATCAACTCGGAATGAGGGCAATGGTCCAACAAATATTTCCGAGCTCATCTTGACTAGGGGCATTACTAGGAATAAGAGAAATTACAGCGCTAATACAATTATTACTAATATGTAAATTTATTCATTAAAACAGACTGATAAATCAATTGTGAATAAAATTCATAATAAAATATATATGCTCATAGACCAATTCATGGGCATGTAATAAGCTCCTCAGCAAAAAACCTTGTTAAGGCAAAGGTCCATATGATAATATTTGGACACAGAGTCTATTTTTCACCAAGACCAGTGTGAATTAATTACCCATCAAGTGTTCCAATGCACGGATCCGGATCCAGGTCTTTACCTGTGGAATGGATTCTGGTTCACAGTCCGTTTGAATTGACACCTTAATGTCCAGCACACTGTGTTCCGTTTTTAGATGAATCCTGGGAAGTTCCTTCCTTATAAGACCAAGCTGAAATCGGGATCCTGGTTCACCTATAGCATATAGATGGGTTGTCCTGGGTTTGGAGCCAGATGGAGCTATCTTGAATAACGTCCAATGGTCAGGAGCAGTGTTCCCTTACGTGTTCCACTGCTTGCAAGCCCATATTTGCTGCAGTTAAGCCTCTGGTCAGGCATTTCCCAGGGGTATAATCTGAACATCACATTACCCTTTGAAAAAGCTGCCTGGAGCGGCGAAACGTGTAAGGGAACACTGCTCCTGACCATTGGACGTTATTCAAGATAGCTCCATCTGGCTCCAAACCCAGGACAACCCATCTATATGCTATAGGTGAACCAGGATCCCAATTTCAGCTTGGTCTTATAAGGAAGGAACTTCCCAGGATTCATCTAAAAACGGAACACAGTGTGCTGGACATTAAGGTGTCAATTCAAACGGACTGTGAACCAGAATCCATTCCACAGGTAAAGACCTGGATCCGGATCCGTGCATTGGAACACTTGATGGGTAATTAATTCACACTGGTCTTGGTGAAAAATAGACTCTGTGTCCAAATATTATCATATGGACCTTTGCCTTAACAAGGTTTTTTTGCTGAGGAGCTTATTACATGCCCATGAATTGGTCTATGAGCATATATATTTTATTATGAATTTTATTCACAATTGATTTATCAGTCTGTTTTAATGAATAAATTTACATATTAGTAATAATTGTATTAGCGCTGTAATTTCTCTTATTTTCTGTATTCTTTGTTCAGGAGATTGACTTTCTCCATTTCACAGCAGCTAGGAAGAACCACCCATTTCAGCGCCTGTCTATTATATACTTGTTATATAGTAATTTTTGCATTACTAGGAATGAATACTTCTTATATGGTAACTAAAAGAAATACCCGGGGGTTACCCTGTCTCTGTCCGCTTTCCTACTGGCAAATACTAAAGTGCGGACAGGTTTTTCTCCATTTCTGACGTTACTTTCTTTATTTTTATTTAATTTTATTTATGGGTTTACTATATATGTACACGAATGATACCATACTTACCAGTTCCACTGGTCTCAGCCACTTCCCTCACAGGCTACTGCTCTTCTTTTACCGGTTGGATACTCCCTTGAGTGCATGAGAAATGCCTGAAAACAATCAGGTCACCATCTCCTCCTAAATAAAACTTCAACATTTATGAGTACATATATAGGTTACAGTCATATTTTTCATATTTTTATTATTTTCTATAGTTTGTATTCTGGCTGTAACTGCTTCCACTAGAGATGTGCACCGGAAATATTTTGGGTTTTATGTTTTGGTTTTGGATTCGGTTCCGCGGCCGTGTTTTGGATTTGGACGCGTTTTGGCAAAACCTCCCTGAAAATTTTTTGTCGGATCCGTGTGTGTTTTGGATTCGGGTGGGTTTTTAAAAAAATTTTTTATCAAAAACAGCATAAATCATAGAATTTGGGGGTCATTTTGATCCCACAGTATTATTAACCTCAATAACCATAATTTCCACTAATTTCCAGTCTATTCTGAACACCTCACACCTCACAATATTATTTTTAGTCCTAAAATTTGCACCGAGGTCGCTGGATGACTAAGATAAGCGACCCAAGTGGCCGGCACAAACACCTGGCCCATCTAGGAGTGGCACTGCAGTGTCAGACAGGATGGCACTTAAAAAAATAGTCCCCAAACAGCACATGATGCAAAGAAAAAAAGAGGTGCAACAAGGTCGCTGGATGGCTAAGCTAAGCGAACCAAGTGGCCGGCCTCCCTCCACATATTTGTTCTCCATCTTTTAATTTGTGGAATTATATGCCAGTAATATATCAATAGCAATGGCCTACTGTACCGTACTGCTATATATATATATATATATATATATATATATACTGGTGGTCAGCAAAATTCTGCACTGTCCTCCTACTATATACGGCGCACAACTACAATGCAGCACAGATATGGATACTATACTCGACGACACAGAGGTAAAGCAATGGACTACTGTACCGCACTGCTATATATATATACTGGTGGTCAGAAAAATTCTGCACTGTTCTCCTACTATATACTGCGCACAACTACAATGCAGCACAGATATGGCTAGTATACTTGACGACACAGAGGTAGCGCAATGGACTAATGTACCGTACTGCTATATATATATACTGGTGGTCAGCAAAATTCTGCACTGTCCTCCTACTATATACTGCGCACAACTACAATGCAGCACAGATATGGATAGTATACTTGACGACACAGAGGTGGAGCAATGGACTACTGTACCGTACTGCTATATATATTTACTGGTGGTCAGCAAAATTCTGCACTGTCCTCCTACTTTATACTGCGCTCAACTACAATGCAGCAAAGATATGTATAGTATACTTGACGACACAGAGGAAGAGCAATGGACTACTGTACCATACTGCTATATATATATATACTGGTGGTCAACAAAATTCTGCACTGTCCTACTTTATACTGCACACAACTACAATGCAGCACAGATATTGATAGTATACTTGACGACACAGAGGTAGAGCAATGGACTACTGTACCGTACTGCTATATATATATATACTGGTGGTCAGCAAAATTCTGCACTGTCCTCCTACTATATACTGCGCACACCTACAATGCAGCACAGATATGGATAGTATACTTGACGACACAGAGGTAGAGCAATGGACTAATGTACCGTACTGCTATATATATATACTGGTGGTCAGCAAAATTCTGCACTGCCCTCCTACTATATACTGTGCACAGCTACAATGCAGCACAGATATTGATAGTATACTTGACGACACAGAGGTAGAGCAATGGACTAATGTACCATACTGCTATAAATATATATATACTGGTGGTCAGCAAAATTCTTCACTGACCTCCTACTATATACTGCGCACAACTACAATGCAGCACAAATATGGATAGTATACTTGACGACACAGAGGTAGAGCAATGGACTAATGTACCGTACTGCTATATATATATACTGGTGGTCAGCAAAATTCTGCACTGTCCTACTACAATGCAGCACAGATATGGAGCGTTTTCAGGCAGAGAACGTAGATATTTGCAGCACACTGATCACAGATATTTGCAGCCCACTGAGCACAGATATTTGCAGCACACTGAGCACAGATATTTGCAGCACACTGAACAGTGAACACAGAAACTGAGAGAACGCAGCCACGTCCTCTCGCTATCATCTCCAAAGCACGAGTGAAAATGGCGGCAATGCGCGGCTCCTTATATAGAATACGAATCTTGTGAGAATCTGACAGCGGGATGATGACGTTCCGGGGGGTTATGGTTAACCGAGCAAGGTGGGAAGATCCGAGGCTGCCTCAGAACCGTGTAAAATGGGTGAAGTTCGGGGGGGTTCGGATGTCGAGGAACCGAACCCGCTCATCTCTAGCTTCCACATCTACATATGGCGGTGTACTTGCATTCTCTTTTTCTTCCTACTTGTTTATTGTTGCTACAAGTTCAAACAGTTCTTATATTTCCATTCTTGTCTTATATAACTTTTGGTTAGACATACCACCTGCAATACCTTAGAATCAAACTCACCAACCCCTCTTGCTGCCACAGGTTTAAACAATTTGTATGTCTGACCCTTTGTTTTCTGGATTTTCTCAGACATATTTTAATACCTACATTCTGCAGTACCTCTGGTTCAAAGCTGCCCACCCTAGGGAATGATGACCTATGTTCTGCAGTCATACGTACCCATTCATTGCACTTTGAACACCTAGTTCACTTTGAACACCCAGTTCTTATAAACCTTGCTGACCCTCTCGGGCCGCAATTCTCCTGCCTGAACCCTGGCTAAACGTCTCTCGCTTGAGCAACTGGCTCCCATATTTGTGTGTGTTGCCCTCTCGGCCGTTCCCACAAACACCAAAATACTCAATGTAAGCAGACAGTGAAAGTTACTCGAGCGCCTTTCACACGCTCTCGCCCACGCTGGCCAGTACTACGATACACTGTTGATAGTGGATCACGATGTACCCAACTTAGGGCTCCTATAAGACCTTACAGCACCGTGATTTTTCTCGGTGGAGGTTCTGTTGGAATATTTTCCAGCAAAAAATTCCTTTTCGGTATCTTTCCACTGGAATTTTTGTAGGGTGAAAAACAGAGAAATTTGATAACTATTCTTCACCCTTTGCAGTGGAAGCCCACCAGGGAGATTTCCTGACGTTATCAAAGAAAAACCCCTTTGTCTATACAATCACGTCTGCGTATGCCCTTCCACAGTGCATATGACACAATGGTATCACGTTGTGCTGTGTAGAACACACGGACGTGTGATTCAATCGCACAGCCTATAGATACTAGTTCTCTATATGCCCTACGATTGCTGTAGACCACCTGAACACCTAGTTCACTTTGAACACCTAGTTCACTTTGAACACCTTGTTCACTTGGGACTTTGAACACATAGTTTCACTTTGAACACTTAGTTCAATTTGAACACCTAGTACTTATCACGTAAGGTAGCGAACCCTACACCACTGGGCCTCTACTAACCCAGTGTACCACGATGGGATCCCAAATTCCCGGGTTCAGCTCCACTCACTCCGCTTTCACTCACGCAAATACAGAAAATTGTTTTACTCCCTTTAGGTCAGTAGCTTTATTCCAGAGGTGCTTACAGTTTTTAAACTAAATTTTAGCGTAACCTGCTTTTGAAATTGGATAGTTATGTGCTATTGTATAAAATGTATACTATCCCACCTTAATTGAACAAATATTGTGTGCTTTGTACGTAGCGTCGGTATTCCTGCACAACCTTGCGTAACCACGTGACCAGCGTGCCTTTTACACTACGAGCGCTCTACCACACAGTCTCTATAAATGTGAGCAATACTAACTATAATCGCTCTCTTAACACAACACCTCGTTTTTTTTTCTGTATAACAACCAAGCCAGAACTGCGTGTCATGTCTATAATTACTCCCTTAAATACATTTATTTCAAATGTATCTGTATAGCAATTAAATGTTTCTGATTTCACACAGATCTATAATGACTGCAATAATCTATAATTTAAATGATATGATTCAGATTGGATAGCTATCTTGCAGAACATACACTAATATAAATATACACATAATTATAATAATATTATATATGTACCATTCACTGGCCTCCTATGAGACACCTTACCTCTAATTTGCATATCAAAGATATTTGCTTTTCACTGCTAAAAAAAGTAGTTACACAGGTTAATTTGCATTTCAATGGCTATACTCCCTAGTAAGCAGACTCTACAAGTCTTGGAAGAAAAACAAAAAAAAACAAAACCAAAACTCTTTCTTTCCTTTTTCTATCTGTGTGCAACCCCCCACTTGATGTAAAGTAATTGCGCACAGACAAGAAGGAAAAAAAACACTTGTCTCACCATTTACTCTCACTAGGCCCAATTGAAACTATTTGTAATTGACTATGGCATGGGTTAAATAAATGCATTGGTAACTCATAAATGGTGCTTGATGTGACAAAGGAAACTGATTGTTCTGAGCACACTGAAAATCAGCTATTTAGAAAATTACCTTCCTAAAATGGCCACTGCTCCTCCCCTTTCCACATCCATGAGGTTTACACAAGATGGTGGACAGGCCATGTGGTTAGGCCAAAATGGAGGACAGACCATGCAGCTCCTTTGTCACAAAGAAATCACAGATTATACAAGCACCAGAAGTTACTTTAGGCCTGAGTTTAAAAAAAAAAAAAACTATATCAAGGCTATGCAGCAACTTTTAAATTTACTTTTAAATCTACTTAACAGGTAAACAATCAAATCTGAAGCAAACACAATATGACTTATTTGAACTTTGTTTTGCAACAGTAAAAATACATTTTAGCTTTTTAAATATTATGAGAACACATTGTCCCTTGAATTTCATATCAGCGGCTTACAACAGAACACACGGATATGATTTCTCAGCATCACGATGCATCCACCATAAGCTGATCAACCACAGCGTCGCGTTTGTAATGTACAGTGCATCAATAAGACTGTGATATCGCGGATTCAGCCCTCATCTGTAAATACCAAATTGCTTTCTAACAAATATTTAAAATGCCCGCTGTAATATATACTGCAGACGCCAGGCGCATCTTATTACCATATACGATAAAAGTGCGCTGTACATCTCAAAACACTACATCCCTTAAAAGAAAAGAAGACACCCACACATTATCTGAGTTCCAAAGCTCATTGATATATATCTTTGTTATTAAAAGGATATGTATTCAATATATCACAATGTACAGTATACATATAGTTACATGGTTACAATTTATACAGTAATCAGTTAATACAAAATACATACAGTTACAGGCCAGCATACAATACAATTCCCTCAATGCATCCTCCTCTTAATATCTCTCTCTCTCAGCAAATAAATACAGGAACTGGTCTGGCAACATATCCACCATCGTCTGGGACAAAACAGCAACTAACTCCTGTGTGTCTGATCAGCAATGTGTTATCTAGTTTGGGGGAGTGCACACATCTAGTCTAAGGGAGGGAACTTTATCATTCATGATGAGTCACTGGTCTGTTCGTATGCTAACCAGGTTCAGCCTTGAAGACATCAAAAGGGCTGGCCTGAGTTTCCTGTCCACCACCTGTTTGGAATGTCCATTGTCCTAATAAGAGTGATTTTAGCTTTCATACATTTAATCATAACTACTTGTTGCAATGTCCTACAACTTAATAACAAGTATCAAATGAATCTACACATTAATCTGGTTGCTTTAATACCAAATATGAGATGTCTATATTGCTCTGCTCCAATAATACGCATGCATGACGTTACTCCATTATATAATTTTAAATCATTATGATGTCTGGCGCTTGATATGTTATATGTGCTGTATGAAATGTGTCGAATCCATCTCTGTGGCATGTCCGTGTAAATGCGTGTGTTACCATATATTGCTGTGCTCGCTGCACGTATTTGCAAGCATAGCAACTCATAATGTGTGTAGTCTGTATGTTCTCTCTATGTAATATTTTTGATTTCGACAGGCCTTGACACTTACGTTGGTGTTAGACGTGTGTCTGGTATCCGCCATTAGTGCAGTGGGATTTAGACAATTGATGGAGGTATTGTGTCCTCGGTAACAAATCCCATCTAGATTCAACTTCACTAGGCAGGCAATACCGATATTTTGCCATTTAGTTTCAGTGATTTGGATGTATTATTATTATTTACAGTGATTTTGCCAATTAATTACAATAATTTGGATGTATAATTACAGCGATTTTGCAAATTAATTCCAGTGATTTAGACGTATAACTATTAATTACAGTGATTTTGCCAATTAATTACAGTGATTTAGACGTATAATTATAGTGATTTTGCAGTATAATTCCAGTGATTTGGATGTATAATTATTAATTACAGTGATTTTGCCAATTAATTCCACTAATTTGGACGTATAATTATTAATTAGTGATTTTGGCAATTAATTCCAGTGATTTGGATGCATAATTAGAGTGATTTTGCAGTATAATTCCAGTGATTTGGACGTATTCTTATTAATTACAGTGATTTTGCCAATTAATTCCAGTGATTTGGACGTATACTGTAATTCCAGTGATTTGGACATACAGTATAATTCCAGTTGGAATTGTTTGTGTCACTTGGCTTAGTCATACAGCTACCTCAATGCACCTCTTCGACATCAATGCATGAGGTGCTGTTTGGGGCCTAGTTTTTGAAAAGTGCCATCCTGTCTGACACTGCCACATGAGTCCTGGGGTACTGCCGTATAAATCCACCAATTGCAGATTTTTTTTTTTAAATGACAGGGGCGTGCTGGAGATGCTATCAGTGGACTAAACAATTGTGCCCCACTCTCGACATTCAGCCACTGCGTGACACTACTAGTTGGGCCAGGTGGTTGTGTCGCTTAGCTTAATCATACAGCAACCTCGGTGCACCTTTTTTTCTTCTTTGCATCATGTGCTATTTGGGGACTATTTTTTTTAAAGTGACATCCTGTCTGACACTTCCGTATATGTCCAGTGGTCCATTTAATTCCAGTGATTTGGACGTATAATTCCAGTGGGAATTGTTTGTGTTGCTTGGCTTAGTCATACAGCTACCTCATTGCACCTCTTCGACATCTTTGCATGAGGTGCTGTTGGGGCCTAGTTTTTGAAAAGTGCAATACTGTCTGACACTGCAGTGCCACTCCCAGATGGGCCAGGTGTTTGTGCCGCACACTTGTGTCGCTTAGCTTGGTCATACAGCCACCTCGGTGCAACTTTTAGGCCTAAAAACAATATTGTGAGGTGTTCAGAATTGACTGGAAATGAGTGGAAATGAATGTTATTGAGGTTAATAATACTGTAAGAGCAAAATTACCCCCAAATTCTGTGACTTTAGCTGTTTTTATGTTTTTTTCAGAAAAATCATCCAGATCCAAAACCAAAACACGAAAGGGTGGTTTTGGCAAAACCAAGATAAAACCAAAACACGAAAGTGGAATTAGAACCAAAACCGAAACACAAAACACAAAAAGTGCCCGCCACACATCTCTAATTATTTTTGTGAGGAGACCTGCAAAACATGCCCTGTGTAGTGTAATGAGGACCGAGTTTGCTGACCTATACCTTACTTGGTAACTGTAATCCAGGATGCTAGAGTGTCAGGATATGTCATCGTATTGACCAGGTTTGAACTGTGTTGTCATCAGTGGTCGAAGTGGGGCGGAAGTTTTTTTTTTTTTTTAATAGAAGCAGCATGCAGGGGACCTGCATCCCCTACAGGAATCTGCAGCAGACAGCGCTGGGGCAGTGTGTCTGTCCCAAGCGCTGGTGGACCGACAGGACATGGCGGTGGACAGCGCTGGAATCAAGTATCTGATCCCAGCGCTGATGAGGCTGCAGCGGCAGAGGCATTTAAAGATTGGCGTCATCTGTGAGCCAATCATGGCTGACATCAGATGCCGCTGGGACGAGGAGAAGAGAGGAGACCGCGCGGAAGAGCGGCGAATAGCTCTGGTGGCCGCGGAAGAGGCCAGAAGATGCGCTTCAGGAGGAACATGTCCTGTGGCAGAAGACAGAAAAGTCGGCGCCGCTGGCCAGACAGGCCAGTGGCAGAAGACAGAAGAGGTGGCGCTGCTGGCCAGGATGGTCCAGCGGCAGAAGACAGAAACTGAGGACCAGAGAGGCCACCAGGGGTGGAAAGAAAAAGAGCTAACGAAGCTCCCCCCTAGTGCCTCTCCCACCAGGACAGGTAGGCCCTCATTAAGGGCACCTGTCATCCCTCCCTAGACCATCAGGGTTCAGGCACTAGGACCGTGGGCACAATCAGGCTACAGGCCTGTGGCGCAGTAGGCGGGCACTAGGCCCGTGGGGTTAATTCAGGCATTAGGCTTGTCCCCATGTAGAGGGCATAAGGCTCTAGCTCAGAGTGGCCCTTTAGGTAAATAAGGTGATCCTGGGCATTAGGCCGAGGTCACCCAACTGGCCCCATGTTAGGCGGGTGCTAGGCCCGTGGGTGAAGTCAGGCCTCTGGCCTGTGTGCAGTTAGGGGGTGCTAGGCCCAGTTAATAAGTGCCCCCCCTCAGGTGATTAAGGGTGATCTGGGCGCAAGGCCCAGGTCACTCCAACCTGTCCCTGGGGCAATGTGCCTAGAATCAATAGGGGAGAGGTAGGGGTCTCACTCTCCCTGTCACTGCTGTCACTCTCTCTGTCACTGTCCCTGCTGTCACTCTCCCTGTCACTGTCCCTATGTCCCTGCTGTCACTCTCCCTCTCCCATAATTGTGGATCATACCATGTGTCATAATGTGAATTGTGGATCATACCATGTGTCATAATGTGAATTGTGGATCATACCGTGTGTCATAATGTGAATTGACGATCATACTATGTGTCATAATGTGAATTGTGGATCATACCGTGTGTCATAATGTAAATTGTGGCTCATACCGTGTGCTATAATGTGATTTTGTCTCATTCTGTCTGCTATAATGTGAATTTCGGCATTTTCAGAGTGTTATAATGTGAATTTTTGCTTATTCGGTGTGCTATAATGTCAATTTTGGCTTGTACCGTGTGCTATAATGTGAACTTCGGCTCGTACCATGTGCTATATTGTGAATTTCGGCGCGTACCGTGTGCTATAATGTGAATTTTGGCTTGTACTGTGTGCTATAAGGTAAAATGGGCACCAGTACTAGATAGTATAAGGGGATCTACTACACTGGACATGCCCCCTTTTGAGTTGCCACGCCCCCTTTTCTGGAGGCGAGCGCATAATTGCATCCTTAACTTTTCCATACCCCCACTTCAAAATTTCCACTTCGACCACTGGTTGTCACTGTAGTCCAGGATATGGGAGCACTCAGATGATAGCAGGACTGGATGCACACTGAACACTGGGATGGATAGTAGCTGTGGATAACCATGAATGGAACCAGGGAAACAGGAATGAACTGAAATTCCTAGCAACCTAAAATAGAGTTTGTACAGGTGTGTAGCTGGATCAGATAACTGGAACAGGCTGGCATTTGTTGTGCAGCCAGAGATGTAATATGCACAGGTGTAGAGCAGTATCAGTAATCTGTGCAGCACTCAAGAGCAAAACTGCACCAATAGGATACCAGAGTAATGCAGCAGGAGCACAGCTTTAGCTTCACTCAGTAATGACTGAGCTAGACAGTTCATGGGTGGTTAGTGAATGGTCAGAGATGAAACAAATGTGAATCAGAGCTGAGGCCGATGGTGCAGAGTTATCAGATGAAATCAGTGGTGCCGAATTATCGGCTGGAACCGATGGTACAGAATTATAATCTGGAACTGATGGTGCAGAATTATTGGCTGGAACCAATGGTGCTGGTTAATCGTCTTGAACCTATGGTGCTGGATAATCGCCTGGAGCCGATGTTGCTGGATAATTGTCCTGTCTGCAGAGTTTTCTAAACATTATGATCTTAATGTTTTCTTCTCCCACTAGATCAGTGGTTCTCAACCGTAGTCCTCAAGTACCCCCAACAGTTCATATTTTCAATGTCTCCTCACAGGATTGCAAGTGAAATAATTTGCTCTACCTGTGGGTCTTTTAAAATGTGTCAGTGAGTAATGAATACACCTGTGCACCAGCTAGGTGAACTGGAAAACATGAACTGTTGGGGGTACTTGAGGACCTTGAGAACCACTGCACTAGATGGAGACTTTTTGGATCTACTTCATTGTTAGGGTCTCCTGCTCTGTGCTGCTATGTCGTCATGGCAACCGGGAGACAAGTGCTAGCGGAGTAACCTGAGCGTAGCTGATACTCCGGTTCGGGTCTTTTGCTGTGCAGTGGTTACAGGCTCTGTGCACGGCAGGGGATCCGGTGCTGGTTTTTGTGCTCACAGTCTGTGAGGTCTGAGTGGGGCGTGGACAGCACCTGCTATATAAACCCTCTTCTCAGGTTAGGCAGATGCTGCTGAATCTTTGTTGGTTAGTCAGTTCCTGAAAGCTAGCTAGTACTGTGTAAACTTTGTATTTGTTTGTTGCTTACTGCAAATAGGCCTTGGGATTTGGTATTACACTCTGCCAATCCAGACCTAGCAGTAAGACTGGAGTCAGTCATTTAACCTGCTGGGGTTCTTTTGCTACTCTGTGAACCTAGCAAGTTTGCGGCTGTATTCTCAGACTTGCCTGCCAAAATCCTTTCTCACTGTGCAAGGTGTTCAGGTGTCAGTTTAGTGGCAGTAAGATGAACCAGTGCACTGCAAGTGAGGACTAGGATTGTGGAGACTCTCCTTGTGTTTATTATTCCATCTCTGACCAAGGAGTTTACTGCCACACCCGTTGGTAACCCTTTAGGGTTTTGCTGTTGCCCTTAGCAACAGCATTTCGGGTTCTCTACATATTAAATCACTACATCTCGCTTCTTTCCATCTGAGCATTCCTAATACTAGGGAGACACCCAGTTTCTTAGCCTTTGGGCTTCTCTGTTCACTTTGTGTTTATTTTGTTACCCTATCACCTTCTGTGTATGTAATGTCATATTCCCCAGTCTGTCTGTGAGTTCATTTGTTTTGCATCCCTCACCGTTCAGACACCAGTACATTCCTGCTGGCACTGGTGTGCATAACATATTCAGCAGCCTAATACTCCTGTTGAAATTTTGTGGGAATATGGAGCATACCCCTCAAAATACTTTGCAACAGGTGGTCGATCAGGTGCAGGTCCTGACTCGACAATTTAATGATTTGTCCATTAAAATGCACACCTCGCAGGCTGCTGGCGGAGCTCCCGCAGCAGCAGTACCTTCAGGGGTTAAGGAGCCGAAAGTAAATCTCCCGGATCGTTTTTCTGGAGATCGCTCGCAGTTCTTTTGTTTCAAGGAGAGCTGCAAGCTATATTTCCAGCTTAGGCCTCAGTCTTATGGGTCGGAGATTCAGCGGGTGGGCATAGTGATTTCCTTGCTACAAGGAGACCCACAGGTCTGGGCATATGGGTTGCAGCCTGACTGTCCGTCGCTTAAAAGTGTTGATGCTTTTTTTACGGCACTGGGCATGTTGTATGATGATCCTGACAAGACGGCCTCAGCCGAGGCTCAGATTTCGATCCTTAAGCAAGGGCGAAGGCCAGTTGAGGTTTATTGTACGGAGTTTCGGAGGTTGGCCCATGATACCCAGTGGAATGACCCAGCCCTGAGACACCAGTACCGAAGAGGTCTTTCTAACCAGTTAAAAGACCAACTGGTACAATATCCCTTGCCTGATAGCTTGGATCAGCTCATGCAGTTATCCATTCGGGTGGATAGACGGCTGAGAGAGCGCAGGCTTGAAAGGGAGACAGAGGTTTCCTTCTTTCCCAAGGGAACCTCAGACTCTGAGGAATTTTCCGAGGAGCCTATGCAGATTGGGGCTACCCGCCTCTCCTCGCGTGAGAAGACGCGTAGGAGACAGCAGGGGTTATGTTTGTACTGTGGGAATAAATGTCATGTGGTAGTATCATGCCCAGAAAAGCAGGAAAACTTCAGGGCCTGAGGGTAATGGGAAATATCCTGTCAGGCCAGAAGTCAGAATTTCCCAAGAAGACTTTTATCATTCCGGTGACCTTGAAGATCCTCGGTCAAACTGTCAAGACTGAGGCCTTTGTGGACAGTGGGGCCGACGGGGTTTTTATCGACCGCCAATTCGCCCTGAAACACTCTGTTCCCTTAGTACCCTTGGCATCGGAAATTGAGATTTGTGGGTTAAACGGGGAACCATTATCCCAGGGTAAAATTACCTCTTGCACTAGCCAGATTTCTTTGTTTATTGGAGCCACACACTCTGAAAAATTGTCCTTTTATGTGACTGTCTGTACTTTTGCCCCATTGGTGTTGGGGTTACCCTGGTTAAGGGCCCACAATCCTCAATTTGATTGGGTCTCTGGGGAGATTCTTAGTTGGGGTAGTGATTGTTTCAGGAGTTGCTTGAGCCTTCCAGTCAGGCTTTCGCAGCTAAGTTTGCCAGGATTGCCAGGATGTTATGCAGATTTTGCGGACGTGTTCTCCAAAAGAGTTGCAGAGGTACTACCTCCCCATCGCCCCTATGACTGTGCCATTGATTTGTTGCCGAATGCTAAGCTTCCCAAGAGCAGGTTGTACTCCCTGTCACGTCCTGAGACTCAGGCTATGGCAGAGTACATTCAGGAGAACTTGGCTAAGGGATTTATCAGACCTTCACAGTCTCCAGTTGGGTCGGGGTTCTTCTTCGTGGGTAAAAAGGACGGTTCGTTGCGACCCTGCATCGACTTCAGGGAATTGAACCGTATCACGATTAAAAACTCATACCCACTGCATCTCATTTCGGTCTTGTTTGACCAGCTTCGTACTGCCACCATTTTTTCTAAGATTGACCTACGCGGTGCGTACAATCTAATCCGAATAAGAGAGGGGGATGAATGGAAGACTGCCTTTAATACCCACTCAGGGCATTATGAATATTTGGTGATGCCTTTTGGGCTCTGTAATGCCCCGGCAGTCTTCCAGGACTTCATGAGCGATGTGCTCAGGGAATATTTGGATAGATTCTTAGTTGTATACTTAGATGACATCCTAATCTTCTCCCATTCCCTGGAGGAACATCGGAAGCATGTACGCTTAGTCCTCCAGAAACTCAGAGACCACCGGCTTAGGGCGAAGCTGGCGAAGTGCGAATTTGAAGTTCAGCAAATCGCATTTCTAGGATATATTATCTCCCCAGAAGGTTTCCAAATGGAGGGTTCCAAGGTACAGGCAGTCCTGGATTGGGTGCAGCCCACTAGTTTGAAGGCGCTTCAGCGTTTTCTGGGCTTTTGCAAATTTTTATAGACGATTTATCGCTGGATTTTCGTCTATAGTGGCGCCCTTGGTGGCACTCACTAAGAAAGGGGCGGATGTTGCTCACTGGTCTTGTGAGGCCAAAGCGGCTTTTACCCGTCTCAAAAGGGCATTTGTCTCGGCCAAGGTGCTGCGACACCCAGATCCAGAGCGTCCTTTTGTGGTGGAGGTGGATGCCTCTGAGATGGGTATTGTGGCAGTGCTCTCTCAGATGGGGGTGTCTGATAATCGCCTTCATCCCTGTGCTTACTTTTCCCGTAAATTTTCGCCTGCTGAGATGAATTATGACGTGGGTAACCGGGAATTGTTGGCTATTAAGGATGCACTCGAGGAGTGGAGACAGTGGCTTGAGGGGGCTAAGTTTGTGGTCTCAATTCTCACCGACCATAATAATTTGGCATATTTAGAGTCAGCGAAGCGCCTCAATGCCAGGAAGGCACGATGGGCTTTGTTTTTTGCTCGCTTTAATTTTTTGATAACATTTCGCCCTGGGTCAAAAAACATCAAGGCTGATGCGCTCTCGCTGAGTTTTGCTCCAATCCAGGAGACCACCGAGGAGCCATTGCCCATTGTGTCCCCATCATGTATTAAAGTAAGCATTACCCAGGACCTCTTGTCATTAGTCCTTAGAGCACAGGAGCAGGCTCCTCCAGACCTTCCGGTAGGTTTTTTGTTTGTGCCTCCTAGGTTAAGACAGCGAGTGTTCCTGGAATTCCATGCCAAGAAGTCGGCAGGTCACCCGGGTATTGCCAGAACTCGGGAGTTGCTATCTAGGGTGGTGTGGTGGCCCTCGGTGGCTAGGGATGTGGATCAGTGGGTTCGGGGATGTGACATCTGTGCCCGAAATAAGACTCCTAGAGGGGTTCCTGTTGGCCCAGTACATCCACTCTCTATTCCATCTAAGCCATGGACCCACATTTCAATGGATTTTGTGGTGGACTTGCCCAAATCCTCGAGGATGACAGCCATCTGGGTTGTCGTTGACAGGTTTTCGATGATGGAGCACTTCGTTCCATTGGTTGGGGTGCCATCGGCCAGACGCCTGTCTGAATTATTTATGCTGCATGTTGTGCGCCTCCACGGGTTGCCACTTGATGTGGTCTCTGACCGCGGATCCCAGTTTGTGGCCAAATTCTGGAGGGCATTTTGTTCCGATCTCCAGATTTCTGTCAGCTTGTCGTCAGGCTACCATCCGCAGTCTAATGGGCAGACTGAAAGGGTGAACCAGTCCTTGGAGCAGTTCCTCAGGTGTTATGTCTCCAAGTGTCAGACTGACTGGGTTGCTCATCTGTCCATGGCGGAGTTTGCCTATAACCACGCGGCTCACTCTGCTACAGGGATCTCTCCCTTCCTTTGTGTGTATGGGCATCATCCTAAGGCCAATTCTTTTGACCCCCTGGACTCCACGCCTGGTGGTTCCTCTGTGGTTTCGGTCCTTAGAGGTATTTGGAGGAAAGTGAAGAAAGCCCTTGTGTCTGTGTCATTAGTGACCAAAAGGGTTTTTGATAAGCGGAAAAGACCCTGCAACTTCAAATTAGGAGACTTCGTCTGGTTGTCTACCAAGAATTTGAAGTTGAGACAGCCATCTCATAAGTTAGGCCCCCGGTTCATCGGTCCTTATAAGATCACTAGGGTTATCAATCCGGTGGCATTTCAGTTAGATCTACCCCGTTCTTTGGGTATCAATAAAACATTTCATTGTTCCCTTTTAAAACGGGCGATTAGTAATCCTTCTTCCAGTGGAAGACCTTCCCCTCTTCTGATACGTGGCCAGAGGGAGTTTGTTGTTGAAAGGATTCTTGACTCCAAGATGGTTCGGGGTCGTCTGTCATTTTTGGTGCACTGGAAGGGGTATGGCCCGGAGGAGCGGTCGTGGGTGCGCAGTTGTGATCTTCATGCCCCCAGACTGTTACGCTCTTTCTTCTCGCAGTTCCCCGATAAGCCCGGTGGTAGGGGTTCTTTGACCCCTCGTCAGAGGGGGGGGTACTGTTAGGGTCTCCTGCTCTGTGCTGCCACGTCGTCATGGCAACCGGGAGACAAGTGCTAGCAGAGTAACCTGAGCGTAGCTGATACTCCGGTTCGGGTCTTTTGCTGTGCAGTGGTTACAGGCTCTGTGCACGGCAGGGGATCCGGTGCTGGTTTTTGTGCTCACAGTCTGTGAGGTCTGAGTGGGGCGTGGACAGCACCTGCTATATAAACCCTCTTCTCAGGTTAGGCAGATGCTGCTGAATCTTTGTTGGTTAGTCAGTTCCTGAAAGCTAGCTAGTACTGTGTAAACTTTGTATTTGTTTGTTGCTTACTGCAAATAGGCCTTGGGATTTGGTATTACACTCTGCCAATCCAGACCTAGCAGTAAGACTGGAGTCAGTCGTTTAACCTGCTGGGGTTCTTTTGCTACTCTGTGAACTTAGCAAGTTTGCGGCTGTATTCTCAGACTTGCCTGCCAAAATCCTTTCTCACTGTGCAAGGTGTTCAGGTGTCAGTTTAGTGGCAGTAAGCTGAACCAGTGCACTGCAAGTGAGGACTAGGATTGTGGAGACTCTCCTTGTGTCTATTATTCCATCTCTGACCAAGGAGTTTACTGCCACACCCGTTGGTAACCCTTTAGGGTTTTGCTGTTGCCCTTAGCAACAGCATTTCGGGTTCTCTACATATTAAATCACTACATCTCGCTTCTTTCCATCTGAGCATTCCTAATACTAGGGAGACACCCAGTTTCTTAGCCTTTGGGCTTCTCTGTTCACTTTGTGTTTATTTTGTTACCCTATCACCTTCTGTGTATGTAATGTCATATTCCCCAGTGTCTGTGAGTTCATTTATTTTGCATCCCTCACCGTTCAGACACCAGTACATTCCTGCTGGCACTGGATAACATTCATGGCATTCCACAAAGTGTTTCAGTACACTATGATTATGAGCTTCTTTAGGTTGTTTCTTTTATGTTCTAAAAATCTAATTTTCAGAGGACATGTTGTTTTACCAATGTAGTGAAAATTGTAAGGACACCATAACAAATAGATGTTTCAACAGGAACTGCAATATCTGAAGGATTCCATTCTATTTTTTTTTTCTTAGAAACTTCAGAAATATAGATTTAGTTTATTGGCAACAAAAGAGCATGTTGTAGAAATATTTGGAGTTGCTACATTTGTAGAAAACATGAATATTACATTTTTACCCTGTGACTGTCTTCTGTATTGTATACTGTATGGGTGAGAGAGAGTAGGATATATATATATGTATATATATATCAGTAGCGGATCTTGCTACGGGCAAGTAGGATTTTTTCCCGGGGCGCCGCCGCCGTATGGACTGGTGCCGCTGCTGTGTGGTGCATGATAAAGTCCTTGCGCACCCGCACTGCATTGTGGGAGCAGCACATAGACGATAGAGGTCATAACTCACCTCTAGTGTCTATGCAGTGCTATGGAAGAGAAGTCATGATGTCTCTCCCATAGATCCGAGGAGCGGTGCCATCGGCTGGAGGCGGAGGGCAGCAGCGGTCAGGAAGCTGGAGTGGGGATTATAAGTATTAATTCTTTTTTTTTTGTAATCGGTGCAACTAGGGGGCACAACTCTACAAGGGGCACAGTAATGGGGGCAATACTACTGGGGGCACAACTCTACAGGGGGCACACTACTGGGGGCAACACTACTGAGGGCACAACTCTACAGGGGGCACAGGACTGGGGGCAATACTACTGTGGGCACAGCTTCATAGGGCACAGTACCGGGGGCACAACTACTGAGGGCACAGCTACAGGGGGCATAACTGACCATGCCCCTTCTCCATGAAGCCACGCCCCTATTGTTTGCCCTGGGCGCCACAAGGTCTAGATCCGGCCCTGATATATATATATATATATATATATATATATATATATAGGAATAAAACATAATGGAAAAGGCGCTCATAGTGCAGACTTTATTCAATTTAAAAACAGTAACAGGTCCACGGACAAATTGTATAGGACTCGTACCATATAGCAATCCTGCTCCAGGATCCGGGTCCTTCATTGGGAAAGTGCTGCGGTATTTATCCTATACCTGTGCTACAACTCAGAGGTTTCTGGTGCTTGTTTTTTTCTCTACTGTTGAGAGAAAAAGGACTGCCATATATAAACACTTCTTGCTTTTTTAAAAATAATAGAGGGTTTCTTGATGCTCTAGATGCTGGTCAAGAATTGGGATTGTTAACAATAAACTAAATTGTTTTGTTTTCACCAAGCATTTTAGATTTATGGAATAGAAGTGGTTAAGTCTCTCCTGAGGATAGTTGTGCTCCCTAAAAGTGTCAACTTGGAAGCCCATTGTTTGAATACAGAATGTGAGGTGCAGAAGGTGAAGCTGGCTCTTACAGTGCTGTTTGAAAGTTTGATAACCCTTCAGAATTTTCTATATTTCTAAAACTTCCTGAGCCCTAAAATTCGGTAAACCTAATCAAACAAATTAGACAAAACAAATTAGACGTGCTCATTTTTTATTGAGGAAAATGATCCAATATCACATATCTATGAGTGATGCCCTTGTGCAGCAATAACTTCATGTAAATGTTTACAGTAATTGTTAATTAGTCCTAAACATCGGTTCAGAGGATTATACCCCATTCCTCCATACAAAACAGCTTTAACTGTTTGTGGGTTTCCTCCCTTGAACTGCTCGCTTCAGGTCCTTATACAACATTTTGATTGGATTAAGGTCAAGACTTTGACTTGGTTATTCCAAAGCTTTAAATTTATTTTTTAACCATTTTTTTGGTTGAATGACTTGTGTGCTTTGGGTCGTTGTCTTGCAGCAAGACCCATGTTTTCTAGAGATGCAGCTCATGGACAGATCTCATAATATTTTCTTTTAGCATATTCTGGTATAATTCAGAATTCATCAATGATGGCAAGCCATCCTGAGCCAGATGTAGCAAAACAGGCCCATACCATGATACCACCACCACCACCACCACCACCACAACCACCACCACCACCACCACCGTGTTTCACAGATGGTATGAGGTTTTTTTTTACTTGAATGCAGTATTCTCCCTTCTCCAAACACTTCTCATTTAATCCAAAAAGCTCACTTATGGACTCATCTGTTCATAAAACATTGTTCCTATAGCCTTCTGGCTAGTCCAGGTGAGCTTTAGCTAAATGCAAATTGACAGCAATGGAGAGTATCCATTTTCTCCATGCAGTCTTGCCATGCTCACCATTGTTGTTCAGTGTCCTCCTAATGGTGTACTCATGAACATTGATGTGAGTAAGGCCTTCAGTTGCATAGAGGTTACCTTGGGTTCCTTTGTGACCTAGATGTCTTGCTCTTGTCATGATCTTTGTTGGGCGACCACTCCTGGGGAGTGTAATAATGGTTTGGAATTTTCTCCATTTGTACATAATCCATTTGACTGTTGATTGGTGGAGTCTAAACTGTTTAGACATGGTTTTGTAACCTTTTCAAGCCTGATGAGCATCAACAACTGTTCTTCTGAGGTCCTCGGAAATCTCCTTTGTTTGTGGCATGATACACTTCCACAAACATATGTTGTGAAAATCAGACTTTGATAGAGCCCTTTATTACAAATGGAGATATTGCTGCGCTTGGTTGTGAGCTGCTCTTTTGAAATTAAATGATAACAATATAAATTAAGGAAAGAGCGCTATTGTAAAAATAACTAGTGGCACCTGTGAAATAAAAATTGGGATTTTTGTTTACTTACCGTAAAATCTCTTTCTCTGAGTCCATCTGGGGGACGCTGCGCCGTTACTTGTGGGTTAGAGGTGTGTGGTAGTGGAGTTTGGCACAGAACTATCAAAAGCTGACTCCTCCCCCCTCTAACCCCTCCCATCTCCTTCCTGCTCAGCCATGTTCAGTTAACGTTTAGCCAAGCCAAAGGAGATAGACCAGAATAAAAAATTAACCAATTAAACCAGACAAACTATGGGAGGGATCGCAGCGTCCCCCAGATGGACTCAGAGAAAGAGATTTTACGGTAAGTAAACAAAAATCCCAATTTCTCTGTCCTCCATCTGGGGGACGCTGTGCCGTTACTTGTGGGACTTCCCAAAGCAAGCTAATGAGAGGAGGGAGACGTTGACGGCATAGCCGTCTGTAAAATACGACGCCCAACAGAGGCAGTCTCCAAACCAAACGTATGAAACCGGTAAAACTTTGTGAACGTATGGACTGACGACCAGGTCGCCGCCCTGCATAGTTGCTCAACAGATGCACCACCGTGAACAGCCCAAGACGCTCCAACTGCTTTAGTCGAATGAGCCCTAATTGAGTCAGGAACCGAAACGTTTGAGGACACGTAAACCTGTCTGATGGCAGAAGTTACCCAACGGGCCACAGAGTTCTTAGAGGCAGGCCAACCTCGTTTGGGAGCATCAATCAATACCAACAAGGAATCCGTACGACGGAAAGACTCCGTGCGAGACAAATAAATACGTAAGGCCCGAACAACATCCAAGAGAGCCAAATGGGAATCTTCCCCCTGAGAAGATGACGGATTAAAAGCTGGAAGAACGATGTCCTGATTTAAATGGAATGCTGAAACAACCTTTGGAAGAAATGAAGGCTTTGTCCGCAGAACCACCCGATTTTCATGAAACACTAACAAGGGCGGTCTGCAAGAAAGAACCGCCAACTCAGACACTCGTCTAGCTGTGGCAATAGCCAAAAGAAAAACAACTTTTTGTGTTAGATAACGTAGTTCCACAGATTCTAAAGGTTCAAATGGAGAGTTTTGAAGGGCCGTAAGTACCAAGTTTAAATCCCAGGGAGGAATCGGAGGAACAAAAGGTGGTTGAATTCGAAGTACTCCCTGCAGGAATGTTTGAACCTCTGGGATGATTGCTAATTTCTTTTGAAAAAGAACCGACAAGGCCGAAACCTGACCCTTCAGGGAAGAAAGTTTTAAACCCTTGTCAAGACCCTCCTGGAGAAAGGAGAGCAGACGAGGAAGTCTAAACAAATGCGGAGTCAAGTCCCTTTTCTCGCACCAAGCAATGTAAATACGCCATACTCTATGGTAAATGCCAGAAGTCACCGGTTTTCTAGCCCGAATCATCGTCTGAACAACCACACGAGAAAGACCCTTTGCCTTCAAAATGTTGGATTCAAGAACCAAGCCGTCAAAGCCAGCCGATTTAAATCTGGGTGGCGACAAGGTCCTTGAAGAAGAAGATCTGGTCGCAGAGGGAGGCGAAAGGGATCTCCGACGACCATGCTGCTTAGAAGAGTGTACCACTGTCGGCGCGGCCAATCTGGAGCCACCAGAATTACTGCAAGGCCTTCTCGCCGAATGCGTTGGAGTAGACGTGGAAGCAATGGAATTGGCGGGAACACGTAACCCAGCTGAAATTGCCACGGAGCTGTTAGTGCATCGATCAGAAATGCTTGAGGATCCTGAGTTCTTGATCCGTAAAGAGGAAGTTTTTTGTTGAGGCGTGACGCCATCAGGTCTATGTCTGGCATTCCCCAGCGATCCACTAGAGAAAGAAACACTTCCTGGTGAAGTTCCCATTCTCCCGGATGAATCGTGTGACAACTCAAAAAATCTGCCTCCCAGTTTTCGACTCCCGGAATGTGAATTGCTGAAATCACGGGAATCCAACGCTCCGCCCATGTGAGAATCTGAGCAACCTCTCTCATTGCGGACCAGCTGCGAGTTCCTCCCTGTTTGTTGATGTAAGCCACTGCCGTGGCATTGTCGGATTGCACCCGAACTGGATGGCCTTGCACCATGGTCTGAATCCGAATGAGAGCATACCGGATCGCTCTCAATTCCAGAATGTTGATCTGTAGTTTTGACTCTTGAGTGCTCCAGCGCCCCTGTAAATGATGAGTCTGGAACACTGCTCCCCAACCGCTGAGGCTTGCGTCCGTGGTTACCATCATCCAAGACCAGACCGTGAACGGCGCACCCTTCCTCAAATTGTGATTGTGAAGCCACCAGTAGAGCGACTGACGAGTCCTTATCGACAAGCGTATCAACTGCAGTTCGAGACGTGAATCCGTCCGAGTCCAACAGTGGAGAATCTGAACTTGAAGAGGTCGGGCATGAAATCTGGCGTATGGAACTGCCTCGAATGATGACACCATCTTGCCCAGTACCTGCATGCATCTGAGGACTGACACTGCCGGCAATTTTAACAGGGTTCTGATTCTGGCTTGTAAGTCCTGAATCTTGTCTGTAGGAAGAAACACCCTCTGGCTGTTGGTGTCGAATAGAAGACCCAGAAAAACCATTTTCTGTGACGGGAGTAAAGACGACTTTGGAAAATTGATTATCCACCCGAACGACTGTAGAGTCTCTGTCGTTAGACGCAGGTTCTGAGTGAGAATCTCCGGTGACGGGGCCTTGATCAACAGGTCGTCCAAGTATGGGGTGATGTTGACCCCTTTGCAACGGAGAACTGCGACGACATGACCCAGGACCTTCGTAAAAACCCGGGGAGCCGTAGAGAGACCAAAGGGAAGGGCCCGAAACTGAAAATGCCACGGACCTACTGCAAATCTCAGAAGGGATTGATGTCCTATCCAAATTGGAACATGTAGGTATGCGTCCTTTATGTCTATTGAAGCCAAATATTCCCCTGGCTCCATGGCTGCGATAATGGAGCGAATGGATTCCATCCTGAATTTTTGGGATGAGAGGTACGGATTGAGAGCTTTTAGATTTAGAATGGGTCGAAACGAACCGTCCGGCTTGTCCACGAGAAAAAGACCCGAGTAAAAGCCCCGACCTCTCTGAGGAGCTGGGACCGGAAGGATTACTCCATTTTGTAATAATGTTGCTGTTGCCTGAAGGAGAGCTTGACGTCTGGAGGGGTCGTCTGGGAGAGGTGTGACAAATAGTCGGGTTGGGACTGTCTCTTCGAAGTCCAACATATATCCTCTGGAAATGACCCCCATTACCCACCGATCTGGTTTCGATAGGAGCCACACTTCCCTGAAGTGAAGTAAACGAGCCCCAACCTGTATTGATCCCTCCAGAGGGCCCGAAGCATCATGCCTCAGGCTTGTCGGCAGGCTTACTGGCCGGTCTGCGATTAGCCTGAGCTCCTCTACCTCTGAATGATCCCCTCCGTGGAAATCTGGAGAAGGGCCGAAAGGACTGGAAGTTACCTCTGCCCTGCGTACGAAAGGACCGAAATCTTGTAGGTTTTGGTTTGTTAGGAGCAGACGGAAGGAAAGGGCTCTTTCCTCCCGTAGTATCTGAAATAATCTTCTTTAACTCTGATCCAAAGAGAAACTCGCCTTCAAAAGGAACTGCCGTCAAGGTCTGCTTTGAGTCCGAATCAGCATTCCAAACCCTAAGCCAAAGAGACCGTCTTGCGGATACTGTTAAGGCAGAAACACGGGACTGTAGCGCCACCGAATCCAATAAGGCCTCACCCACGTAAGTAAGAGCCTCTGAAATCTGTTCTGCTAATTGAATGGCCTCCGACGGATCGTCCGACTGCATCCCAGATACAACCTGTGCAAGCCACTCATCTACGGCTTTAAGCACCCAGGCACTTGCCAGAACTGGACGGAGAGAGACACCTGATAAGGAAAACATAGATTTTAGTAATGCTTCTATCTTCCTATCGGTAGAGTCTTTTAAAGTCACAGACTGTACTGACGGAATAACCGTAGCTTTTGCTAAATGCGAAATAGGAGCGTCTACCTTTGGGGCAGTCTCCCAAAATTTTGTATCCTCCTCCGTAAAAGGATATAGAAATTTTAACTTTTTAGGAGCCTGGAAACGAGAATCCGGTTTTAGCCAGGGTTCTTTTAAAATATCCGCAAAGTGCGAGTAAGAAGGGATAGCAGTAACCTGTCTCTTCTGTCGTTTGAAGAAAGGGGAAGAAGTCTCGGCTACTGCCTCATCCTGAATATTAAGGGTCTGACGAATGGCTTCGATTAGTAGCCTAACACCTGAACTAGTAGATAATTCCTCATCTTCCCAAGCCGAATTTTTGTCCCATTCAGGATCTACCTCCCCTTCTTCCAATGGAGATGTCAGAGTATCCAACTCCTCTCCCGGAAACGTAATAGCGGGCAACGGCTGCGTTCGCTTAGAAGCCGCCGAACTACTGGCAGAATTTACAAATTTATTTACAGACTGAGTCAAATCAGTGAGACACTTTCCCATATTCTGGGCCCACAGCGGTTCCACCTGAGTCTGGGTCAAAGCTGTTTCCGACCTTGACTGACGCAAATCTGAAATTGCATCCACCATGGCCTTGACCCAAGGGGGCATCGACTGATCTGTGGATCTGCCCTGCTGATCTGCCGCTGGTGCACCAGAGCATGATGTACAGAGGGTCCCTGCGTCAGCACTCCCCTTAGCCAGCTTTGTGCCACATTGTGAACATGAAAAATAAACCACTGAGGTTGTTTTTCCCTTTGCAGGTTTCTCTGGCTTACTGGTCATCCTGTACCCTGATGTACTATGTCTTGTCCCCCCAAGATTTGTGTGATCCCCCCCCTCTTATACTTGTGGTTTTTGTGTAAGTGTGATCCCCCTCCGTAGCACAGCGTCCCCCCGTCTGCAGGCAGAGAAGATGGCGCCGTGAACAGCAGCGCGGGCAGAGCTGGGCGGGAAGACGGCCCTTGCCGCCTGACGTAACTTCTCTCTCTCCGGCGTAACCGGAAGTTCGGCTCCCGTACGCCGCTACACAGAGCGGTTGTCACGGTAGCACAGCAACGGTCCCAGGGAGTGAATAACACCCTCCCGGACCTAAACACAGTCCGCCCCCACCACATTCCATCTCAGTTCAGCCATCCGGCTCTCTGTGGATGGTCGCGCGCTCCGGGGGGGGGGGGGAGCGGTGGGCGCATGCTGCACATATAAAGGATAAAAACGCCAGGCAATAGGAAGTAGGGACAGCCCAATACTGTCAGTGACAGATTGTGGCTGTCCAGTACCTGATTCTGCTTTCTTCCCTGAAGGCCCCAGTGACCAAGGTATAGTGGCCTCCATGCAGCAGTCTGGAATGGGATACTAACCCCTTCCACTGTTATACCTGTCACCTGTAAACAGGGACTAGGTACTTGTCAAAAGAAATAAAAATAAAAATAAAATCTAAAGAGAAATAAAAACTGTGTCTGTACTCCACAGGCACAAAACTAAAACTGAACATGGCTGAGCAGGAAGGAGATGGGAGGGGTTAGAGGGGGGAGGAGTCAGCTTTTGATAGTTCTGTGCCAAACTCCACTACCACACACCTCTAACCCACAAGTAACGGCGCAGCGTCCCCCAGATGGAGGACAGAGAAATTATTAGTAAGTTAAAATGTTTACACACTTTTGAGTGAATTTGTGGGTAGCTGATGGTTCGCGATTGGTTGGTACCGTATTGATGTTAACTTATTCTACCTGTCCCTATTCCGGAGTTTAGACTGAGCTGCTGATGTGGAATGTAGCTGCTCCTGTTCCTATTATGCAGCCGATGGCAGGGCTGAACGCGCTCCAAGCCAAGTGGGCTGTGAGCGGCGTGACATAAAGTCTCTTCCTCTGGACATGACTGATAGCGGTGCTCGTGATGCGGCCAAGGCACAGCCGTGCTTGAAGCAAAACCCTTGTTAGTTAGTAGACTCTCCAGACTTCTCCAGCGCGTTTCATGGTCATTAAAAAAATTCTGTTACAGTAGGTTCTGTCTTGATTTGTTTCCAGGCAATATGTTTCCCCGTCACCATACTGTTATATACGGTACCAACCGATCGTTAACCATCAGCTACCCACAAATTCACTCAAAAGAGTGTAAAGATTTTAACTAACTAATCATTTTTATTTCACAGGTGCCACTAGTTATTTTTACAATAGAGCTCTTTCCTTAATTTTCATTTTGATAGAACCCTGTTCTTTTAAAAGCTTGTTTGCCTACTAAAAAAGTTAGCAATTGGGCAATTCATACTGCACTGAGGGTGGAGGCGGATGTAACGTGCAGAGAGAGTTAGATTTGGGTGGGGTGTGTTCAATCTGAAATCTAAATTGCAATGTAGAAATTAAGCAGCCAGTATTTTCCATGCACAGAAACAATATAACCAACTCAAATTTAAATGTCGCTGCACATGTTACATCACCCCACTTGCAGTGCAATATGATTTTGCCCAATTGCTATCTTTTATGGTTTGCTAACAAACCTGAATAACCCCCTCTGATTCTAAAGCTCTAAGTTTGCTCTCTCTATAATCAATTAGTAGTTCCATCAATGCAAGGGAACATTTATCAAGGATGCAATTCCATCTGTCTTGTAATTTCTCATCATTAAATAAGAGGGTCTTAAAATTCTGAGGGCTCTTGGTATTTTTGTAACGTTTTGTCCCACCAGTGTATGGCCCCAATGTTTGTATGATTCTCTAATGTATTGAAGTACTTTAAAATATCATAATTAAAACTGTTAGTGGCATGAGTACTATCATTTTCCCAGAACTTAATGTCTCCTGTCAAGTCTATCTGTATAGCATGTCAGGCTCGTATTAGGTACAGTATGTGGCTAATGGGCAGCCTGGATGGGCAAAAAAAATAAAAAAATTAGTGTCAGGATATAATAAAAAAAGGGAAGACTTAAAAAGCTGTTAAGCCATATTTTATTACCAGCTTATTATACTGTTTTAATTGCATTATACTTGGCTTTGGCTCAATTTCATGACTTGATGTTATTCTAGCTGTCAAATATTGTTACAGTTTGGTAATATTTATCTATCATTGTAACCAGCTGCGTTATTAGATTTTTTTCTGGGAGACGGTTTTAGCTGCTATTATTCATGAGCTATTAACTGTTGTATTTTGTGCCATATATTACTTCTGGGATCGTATGTTTGATGGACACCAGGGCCAGATTATAGGGGGGTAGTGAGGGGAGCAATCACTACTCACACAGTAGCTGGCAGGATTCTGGAACCTCTGCCTCCATGTTTCGGGGCTCTGTCATGCTGGGCAGGTGTGTGTGTAGGTCTGTGGCGCTGCGCACCATAGAGGTGAGGAGAAGTGTTAGCCTTATATATATACTGTGTATCTGTAATGGGCAGGCTATAATGATGCTTCACTATATACACCAGTAATGGCACATGTAAGTTCACCAGTCCCCACACAGCTCCTGGCAACTCTAGGGCTAGTGGAGCCCAGTAGCTCCAGCAGTAGGCCGGTTGGGTCTGGGCATGGCCTGTCCGTGGTATGGGAGGGACGAGCACAGGAGCCCACCCTTCTGCCGGTGCGCAGTATACATAAAACAGCTGAGCCAGTTTTTGCCTCTTTACCCACATCATCTGCAGCTCCAGCACCAACCCCTCCTCCTCCCAGTCACCGCACTGGTCACCCCACACAGGGTCTCGCTCCTTCCTTGTGGACTGACTCACCTTCTCCCCCTTTCGGTAAGGGACCACACGTGTCCCCAGGGCATCCGCTGTGAGCGCTGCTAGACTGTCTAGTGGGTCCTGCATCCATTCCTTGGTTACTACTGCTACTTGTTGCCATGTCCCGGGATGTACATGGAGTAGGCAGTGCAGAGTATGCGGAATATGGCAAGAGCAGTATTTGGCGGCGAGGGGTGTCCTGTTTATAGGGGGCACTATATGGAGGGATATGATGGTTCAGTTTGTATGTAGGGGCAGTATATGGTGGGGGGTGCAGAAAAATGAAAAGGATGGTGGTGTAATGTATATAGGGGTAGTATATGCTGAGGGTGCAGCGTAGATATGATGCGTGTGTGTGTGTGTGTGTGTGTGTGTGTGTGTGTGTGTGTGTGTGTGTGTGTGTGTGTATGTGTGTCCCGAATGGAGTTACAGTGGCATCACAGAAGTGAGGAGTAGCTTTAGCCTTATATATGAAAACTATTTTGAAAAAATCTACATATCTCTCCATTGTCCCTTTCTGCCCCTACCACTCCACTCTTTCCCCAGTCTCTATGTACCCCAACCCCTCACCCCTCTATCCCCCCTCAGTCCCTATCTGCTCCTACCCCATTCTTCATCCCCCTAGTCCCTATCTGCACTTACCACCACTCTCTCTCTCTTCCTATCCCCCCTCTCTCCATATGCAGCAAGTGTGAAACAGTCACATCAGTATTATTAATATTAGCTGCAGCAGGTTAGGAGGCTGTAACATCTCCCTGCAGTATCACTTTCACATGTGACAGCTTGCAGCACACAAATGAGTCATTTAGTCTATCAGGCGACCTCTAGCTGCTTCTGGTGCACATAACAGAGGTGAGGAGCAGAGTTAGTCTTTTATTATATAGGATATTGCAGTATATAATATTTCTATTTTTACATTATTAACTAATTTATTTAAACTGTAACATATTAATATGGTAGCTGTTAATGTTCCTAGTACCTTAACATTATTATTTTTTTGCACATTTTCTTGTGTACAGTAGAATTCCTCGCATGCTGTATTGGCTGCTGGCATAATAACCCCTTAATACTGTAAATAAACTACAGTAGTTTTTATCCAGTCATTATATTTATTTCAGGAAATGTGGTATAAAAAGTAGACATTCACAATGTTGACACTGACAGAATGTAATGTTGTGAATGCACACAGTTAGCATGTTTACAATGCATTTTTCCATACACCTGTCAACTAACCCTAATTCTATAACTCTAACCCTTACCCTAACCACAGCCTTGCTCTATCCCTTAAATTGCATGTCGACACTTTGACAATGTAAATAATTTTTCCATGTCAACATTACAAATGTCAACATTTTGAATGCATACCATGTCAGGGACCATAAGGCCAAATCTACATCCGGTATACAGTATTCTCTGTGCTCAGCAACTACCTGCTATTAAGAGAAATGTGAGTTGTGAGTGTATTCCTGTACAAAAAGACAATGCAATAAATTTGTATTACCTTGTTCTAATGTAGGCTGCTGTTGTAGAAACAAATATACATATATTTTCCTTGTAGTGGACAGATGTTTTTTTTTTTAATGAAATATAATTATTATGATAATATGAAGATAATTGGTTTGGGTTGAGTAAAGCTATTCCCTGTAATTCTGATGCAGGGATTGTCCCTCAGAAGTGGTAAATTTCAATGAATGAATTTTGAGCCATTACTAACTGAATTTATGAAACACTATGGTGATATGCTGCCAGTTACATCAACAGGCTCGACAACCTCTGTCTCAACATGAAATTCTATTATTTCTAGAAGGTGAATATGATTTTATCACACATAACTCACCCCAGTGTGCCAGGAATCAGTGGGGAATTCAAGGAACTAGTTAGCTCCATTTACGTAGCTCTAAATAATAGAGGATGTGTATGGCATTAACACTTCACTGTACTGCATTTCTGCACCTGGTATCATAAAGCAACAGTATAATTTAGATTAACAGGAACAACACAACCTTTGTTTTATCACTGTGACATATATTATATGCTGCAATTGCACCCATTATCTGTGGTAGAACAATCTACATAAATGTAGAGATGTGCACTTGAAATTTTTCGGGTTTTGTGTTTTGGTTTTGGGTTCGGTTCCGCGGCCGTGTTTTGGGTTCGACCGCGTTTTGGCAAAACCTCACCGAATTTTTTTTGTCGGATTCGGGTGTGTTTTGGATTCGGGTGTTTTTTTTCAAAAAACCCTAAAAAACAGCTTAAATCATAGAATTTAGGGGTCATTTTTATCCCAAAGTATTATTAACCTCAAAAACCATAATTTCCACTCATTTTCAGTCTATTCTGAACACCTCACACCTCACAATATTATTTTTAGTCCTAAAATTTGCACCGAGGTCGCTGGATGACTAAGCTAAGCGACCCTAGTGGCCGACACAAACACCTGGCCCATCTAGGAGTGGCACTGCAGTGTCACGCAGGATGGCCCTTCCAAAAAACACTCCCCTAACAGCACATGACGCAAAGAAAAAAATAGGCGCAATGAGGTAGCTGTGTGAGTAAGGTAAGCGACCCTAGTGGCCGACACAAACACCTGGCCCATCTAGGAGTGGCACTGCAGTGTCACGCAGGATGGCCCTTCCAAAAAACACTCCCCAAACAGCACATGACGCAAAGAAAAAAAGAGACGCAATAAGGTAGCTGTGTGAGTAAGGTAAGCGACCCTAGTGGCCGACACAAACACCTGGCCCATCTAGGAGTGGCACTGCAGTGTCACGCAGGGTGCCCCTTCCAAAAAACACTCCCCAAACAGCACATGACGCAAAGAAAAAAAGAGGCGCAATGAGGTAGCTGTGTGAGTAAGATAAGCGACCCTAGTGGCCGACACAAACACCTGGCCAATCTAGGAGTGGCACTGCAGTGTCACGCAGGATGGCCCTTCAAAAAAACACTCCCCAAACAGCACATGACGCAAAGAAAAAAGAGGCGCAATGAGGTAGCTGTGTGAGTAAGATAAGCGACCCTAGTGGCCGACACAAACACCTGGCCCATCTAGGAGTGGCACTGCAGTGTCACGCAGGATGGCCCTTCCAAAAAACACTCCCCAAACAGCACATGACGCAAAGAAAAAAAGAGGCGCAATGAGGTAGCTGTGTGAGTAAGATAAGCGACCCTAGTGGCCGACACAAACACCTGGCCCATCTAGGAGTGCCACTGCAGTGTCACGCAGGATGGCCCTTCAAAAAAACACTCCCCAAACAGCACATGACGCAAAGAAAAAAAGAGGCGCAATGAGGTAGCTGTGTGAGTAAGGTAAGCGACCCTAGTGGCCGACACAAACACCTGGCCCATCTAGGAGTGGCACTGCAGTGTCACGCAGGATGGCCCTTCCAAAAAACACTCTCCAAACAGCACATGACGCAAAGAAAAAAAGAGGCGCAATGAGGTAGCTGTGTGAGTAAGATAAGCGACCCTAGTGGCCGACACAAACACCTGGCCCATCTAGGAGTGGCACTGCAGTGTCACGCAGGATGGCCCTTCCAAAAAACACTCCCCAAACAGCACATGACGCAAAGAAAAAAAGAGGCGCAATGAGGTAGCTGTGTGAGTAAGATAAGCGACCCTAGTTGCCGACACAAACACCTGGCCCATCTAGGAGTGGCACTGCAGTGTCACGCAGGATGGCCCTTCCAAAAAACACTCCCCAAACAGCACATGACGCAAAGAAAAAAAGAGGCGCAATGAGGTAGCTGTGTGAGTAAGATAAGCGACCCTAGTGGCCGTCACAAACACCTGGCCCATCTAGGAGTGGCACTGCAGTGTCACGCAGGATGGCCCTTCAAAAAAATACTCCCCAAACAGCACATGACGCAAAGAAGAAAAAAAGAAAAAAGAGGTGCAAGATGGAATTGTCCTTGGGCCCTCCCACCCACCCTTATGTTGTATAAACAGGACATGCACACTTTAACCAACCCATCAGTTCAGTGACAGGGTCTGCCACACGACTGTGACTGAAATGACGGGTTGGTTTGGACCCCCACCAAAAAGAAGCAATTAATCTCTCCTTGCACAAACTGGCTCTACAGAGGCAAGATGTCCACCTCATCATCATCCTCCGATATATCACCGTGTACATCCCCCTCCTCACAGATTATCAATTCGTCCCCACTGGAATCCACCATCTCAGCTCCCTGTGTACTTTGTGGAGGCAATTGCTGCTGGTCAATGTCTCCACGGAGGAATTGATTATAATTCATTTTAATGAACATCATCTTCTCCACATTTTCTGGAAGTAACCTCGTACGCCGATTGCTGACAAGGTGAGCGGCGGCACTAAACACTCTTTCGGAGTACACACTTGTGGGAGGGCAACTTAGGTAGAATAAAGCCAGTTTGTGCAAGGGCCTCCAAATTGCCTCTTTTTCCTGCCAGTATACGTACGGACTGTCTGACGTGCCTACTTGGATGCGGTCACTCATATAATCCTCCACCATTCTTTCAATGGGGAGAGAATCATATGCAGTGACAGTAGACGACATGTCCGTAATCGTTGGCAGGTCCTTCAGTCAGGACCAGATGTCAGCATCAGCAGTCGCTCCAGACTGCCCTGCATCACCGCCAGCGGGTGGGCTCGGAATTCTGAGCCTTTTCCTCGCACCCCCAGTTGCGGGAGAATGTGAAGGAGGAGATGTTGACAGGTCGCGTTCCGCTTGAATTGACAATTTTCTCACCAGCAGGTCTTTGAACCCCAGCAGACTTGTGTCTGCCGGAAAGAGAGATCCAAGGTAGGTTTTAAATCTAAAATCGAGCACGGTGGCCAAAATGTAGTGATCTGATTTCAACAGATTGACCACCCGTGAATCCTTGTTAAGCGAATTAAGGGCTCCATCCACAAGTACCACATGCCTAGCGGAATCGCTCCGTGTTAGCTCCTCCTTCAATGTCTCCAGCTTCTTCTGCAAAAGCCTGATGAGGGGAATGACCTGACTCAGGCTAGCAGTGTCTGAACTGACTTCACGTGTTGCAAGTTCAAAGGGCAGCAGAACCTTGCACAACGTTGAAATCATTCTCCACTGCGCTTGAGACAGGTGCATTCCACCTCCTATATCGTGCTCAATTGTATAGGCTTGAATGGCCTTTTGCTGCTCCTCCAACCTCTGAAGCATATAGAGGGTTGAATTCCACCTCGTTACCACTTCTTGCTTCAGATGATGGCAGGGCAGGTTCAGGCGTTTTTGGTGTTGCTCCAGTCTTCTGTACGTGGTGCCTGTACGCCGAAAGTGTCCCGCAATTCTTCTGGCCACCGACAGCATCTCTTGCACGCCCCTCTCGTTTTTTAAATAATTCTGCACCACCAAATTCAAGGTATGTGCAAAACATGGGACGTGCTGGAATTTGCCCATATTTAATGCACACACAATATTGCTGGCATTGTCCGATGCCACAAATCCACAGGAGAGTCCAATTGGGGTAAGCCATTCCGCGATGATCTTCCTCCGTTGCCGTAAGAGGTTTTCAGCTGTGTGCGTATTCTGGAAACCGGTGATACAAAGCGTAGCCTGCCTAGGAAAGAGTTGGCGTTTGCGAGATGCTGCTACTGGTGCCGCCGCTGCTGTTCTTGCGGCGGGAGTCCATACATCTACCCAGTGGGCTGTCACAGTCATATAGTCCTGACCCTGCCCTGCTCCACTTGTCCACATGTCCGTGGTTAAGTGGACATTGGGTACAACTGCATTTTTTAGGACACTGATGAGTCTTTTTCTGACGTCCGTGTACATTCTCGGTATCGCCTGCCTAGAGAAGTGGAACCTAGATGGTATTTGGTAACGGGGGCACACTACCTCAAGAAATTGTCTAGTTCCCTGTGAACTAACGGCGGATACCGGACGCACGTCTAACACCAACATAGTTGTCAAGGCCTCAGTTATCCGCTTTGCAACAGGATGACTGCTGTGATATTTCATCTTCCTCGCAAAGGACTGTTGGACAGTCAATTGCTTGGTGGAAGTAGTAAAAGTGGGCTTACGACTTCCCCTCTGGGATGACCATCGACTCCCAGCAGCAACAACAGCAGCGCCAGCAGCAGTAGGCGATACACGCAAGGATGCATCGGAGGAATCCCAGGCAGGAGAGGACTCGTCAGAATTGCCAGTGACATGGCCTGCAGGACTATTGGCATTCCTGGGGATGGAGGAAATTGACACTGAGGGAGTTGGTGGGGTGGTTTGCGTGAGCTTGGTTACAAGAGGAAGGGATTTACTGGTCAGTGGACTGCTTCCGCTGTCGCCCAAAGTTTTTGAACTTGTCACTGACTTATTATGAATGCGCTGCAGGTGACGTATAAGGGAGGATGTTCCAAGGTGGTTAACGTCCTTACCCCTACTTATTACAGCTTGACAAAGGCAACACACGGCTTGACAAATGTTGTCCGCATTTCTGTTGAAATACTTCCACACCGAAGAGCTGATTTTTTTGGTATTTTGACCAGGCATGTCAATGGCCATATTCCTCCCACGGACAACAGGTGTCTCCCCGGGTGCCTGACTTAAACAAACCACCTCACCATCAGAATCCTCCTTGTCAATTTCCTCCCCAGCGCCAGCAACACCCATATCCTCCTCATCCTGGTGTACTTCAACACTGACATCTTCAATATGACTATCAGGAACTGGACTGCGGGTGCTCCTTCCAGCACTTGCAGGGGGCGTGCAAATGGTGGAAGGCGCATGATCTTCACGTCCAGTGTTGGGAAGGTCAGGCATCGCAAACGACACAATTGGACTCTCCTTGTGGATTTGTGATTTCGAAGAACGCACAGTTCTTTGCTGTGCTTTTGCCAGCTTGAGTCTTTTCATTTTTCTAGCGAGAGGCTGAGTGCTTCCATCCTCATGTGTAGCTGAACCACTAGCCATGAACATAGGCCAGGGCCTCAGCCGTTCCTTGCCACTCCGTGTGGTAAATGGCATATTGGCAAGTTTACGCTTCTCCTCCGACAATTTTATTTTAGATTTTTGAGTCCTTTTTTTACTGATATTTGGTGTTTTGGATTTTACATGCTCTGTACTATGACATTGGGCATCGGCCTTGGCAGACGACGTTGCTGGCATTTCATTGTCTCGGCCATGACTAGTGGCAGCAGCTTCAGCACGAGGTGGAAGTCGATCTTGATCTTTCCCTATTTTTGGAACCTCAACATTTTTGTTCTCCATATTTTAATAGGCACAACTAAAAGGCACCTCAGGTAAACAATGGAGATGGATGGATACTAGTATACTTATGGATGGACGAGCGACTGCCGACACAGAGGTAGCTACAGCCGTGGACTACCGTACTGTGACTGCTGCTAATATAGACTGGATGATAATGAGATAAAATTAAAATATATATATATATCACACTAGTACTGCAGCCGGACAGGTATATATTATGTAATGACGGACCTGCTGGACACTGTCTGTCAGCACTGCAGACTCCTAAAGTAAGCTACTAGTATCAAGAAGATAGAAAAAAAAAAAAAAACACGGGTAGGTGGTATACAATTATGGATGGACGAGCGACTGCCGACACAGAGGTAGCTACAGCCGTGGACTACCGTACTGTGTCTGCTGCTAATATAGACTGGATGATAATGAGATAAAATTAAAATATATATATATATATATCACACTAGTACTGCAGCCGGACAGGTATATATTATGTAATGACGGACCTGCTGGACACTGTCTGTCAGCACTGCAGACTCCTAAAGTAAGCTACTAGTATCAAGAAGATAGAAAAAAAAAAAAAACACGGGTAGGTGGTATACAATTATTGATGGACGAGCGACTGCCGACACAGAGGTAGCTACAGCCGTGGACTACCGTACTGTGTCTGCTGCTAATATAGACTGGATGATAATGAGATAAAATTAAAATATATATATATATATCACACTAGTACTGCAGCCGGACAGGTATATATTATGTAATGACGGACCTGCTGGACACTGTCTGTCAGACTCAGCACTGCAGACTCCTAAAGTAAGCTACTAGTATCAAGAAGATAGAAAAAAAAACAACACGGGTAGGTGGTATACAATTATGGATGGACGAGTGACTGCCGACACAGAGGTAGCTACAGCCGTGGACTACCGTACTGTGTCTGCTGCTAATATAGACTGGATGATAATGAGATAAAATTAAAATATATATATATATCACACTAGTACTGCAGCCGGACAGGTATATATTATGTAATGACGGACCTGCTGGACACTGTCTGCAGAATGCGTTTATAAAAACACCACACGACGAGTGTTTAACTTTTTCAGGCAGACAATCACAATATTCTGGTGGTCAGCAGACAATCACAATACTGGTGGTCAGTGGTCACTGGTCAGTCACACTGGCAGTGGCACTCTGGCAGCAAAAGTGTGCACTGTACTTAAATGTACTCCTGCTATAACTGCTCCCCAGTCTCCCCCACAATTAAGCTGTGTGAGCAGTGAGCACTCAGCACAGTCAGATAATGATATACAGTATATGATGCAGCACACTGGGCTGAGCACAGATATGGTATGTGTGACTGTGTCACACTGTGTATCGTTTTTTTTCAGGCAGAGAACGGATTAATTAAACTGGTGGCACTGGTCACTGGTCACACTATCAGCAGCAAGTAGTACTCCTCCTATATGCTCCCCAAAATTTGTGTCTCTCTCTAGTACTCTAGTCACTCTAAACGGAGAGGACGCCAGCCACGTCCTCTCCCTATCAATCTCAATGCACGTGTGAAAATGGCGGCGACGCGCGGCTCCTTATATAGAATCCGAGTCTCGCGATAGAATCCGAGCCTCGCGAGAATCCGACAGCGGGATGATGACGTTCGGGCGCGCTCGGGTTAACCGAGCAAGGCGGGAAGATCCGAGTCGCTCAGCCCCGTGTAAAAAAAACTGAAGTTCGGGCGGGTTCGGATTCCGAGGAACCGAACCCGCTCATCTCTACATAAATGTAGTCACACATCATACATTCAGTTTTTTGTTATAGCTTAAGTTAACATAGAAAGCAGAAATGGAGGATGTAGATATGTATGTACTGATTGCAACTGTTAAAATTGCAGATACATAAAATGTTTTGCCACCCCTTCCAATTAGTGTTTGGCCATTTAAATAATTCCCATTGCTAAAACGCACATGAAATAAAGCAATACAGGCATGAATTGTCTATAGTCAAACATTAGCAGTATAGTGGGTTGTACTGAAGAGCTCATGTGGTACTGTCATAAGATGCCATCTTTCCAACTAGATCAAATGGGGTTGTTCCAAGGCTACTCCAAATTTTAGTCTCCATTTAAGATGAGCCGCTCCGCTCTCAGAGAACCGAACCCTACCGGACTTTGCCTTCCAAGCCCGGATCTGAGTCAGGCTCGGGTTTTCCAGCCTGACTCGGAAACATGAACGAGGCAAAAAGTCATAATTCCGCTGTCAGATTCTTGCGGGATTTGGATTCCATATAAGGAGCCGCGCGTCGCGGCCATTTTCACTCCAGTCTCAGAGAGTGTATTGAGAGGAGGTGTCCTCAGTGTTCAGTGTCTGTGTGGGGGCGGGAAAGTGGGGTGGCAAGTCTTGTGCTGTGTTGTGCTGTCCAGTCCAGTGTAGTCAGTGTATTGTGCTGCATCAGTACAGCCAGTCACAGCGTTGGTGTCCACTTCTGCTATATGTCCACTGCTACAGCATAATAATAATAACAACAACCACAGGTCCCTTACAGTGTTGTTGTGTTGTGCTGCATCAGACCAGTTCTAGTGTCCTGTCCATCAGTTATTCCAGTGACGAGGCAGTCACAGTGGTATATACTGCTGCTATATGTCCACTGCTACAGTATTATAATAATAATAACAACAACAACAACAACCACATATCCATTACAGTGTTGTTGTGTTGTGCTGCATCAGACCAGTGGTAGTGTCCTGGCCATCAGTCATTCCAGTGACGAGGCAGTCAGTGGTATACACTGCTGCTATATGTCCACTGCTACAGTATTATTATAATACAGGTTGAGTATCCCATATCCAAATATTCCGAAATACGGAATATTCCGAAATACGGACTTTTTTGAGTGAGACTGAGATAGTGAAACCTTTGTTTTTTGATGGCTCAGTGTACACAAACTTTGTTTAATACTCAAAGTTATTAAAAATATTGTATTAAATGAACTTCAGACTGTGTGTATAAGGTGTATATGAAACATAAATGAATTCTGTGAATGTAGACACACTTTGTTTAATGCACAAAGTTATAAAAAATATTGGCTAAAATGACCTTCAGGCTGTGTGTATAAGGTGTATACGAAACATAAATGCATTCTGTGCTTAGATTTAGGTCCCATCACCATAATATCTCGTTATGGTATGCAATTATTCCAAAATACGGAAAAATCCGATATCCAAAATTCCTCTGGTCCCAAGCATTTTGGATAAGGGATACTCAACCTGTAATAATAATAATAATAATAACAACCACAAGTCCCTTACAGTGTTGCTGTGTTGTGCTGCATCAGTCAGTGGTAGTGTCCTGTCCATCAGTCATTCCAGTGACGAGGCAGTCACAGTGGTATACGCAGCTGCGATATGTCCAAATAATAACAACAACAACAACAACAACAACAACAAGCACAAGTCCCTTACAGTGTTGTTGTGTTGTGCTGCATCAGACCAGTGGTAGTGTCCTGGCCATCAGTCATTCAAGTGACGAGGCAGTCACAGTGGTATACACTGCTGCTATATGTCCACTGCTACAGTATTATAATAATAATAATAATAATAATAATAACAACAACAACAACAACAACCACAAGTCCCTTACAGTGTTGTTGTGTTTTGTTGCATTAGTCAGTGGTAGTGTCCTGTCCATCAGTCATTCCAGTGCTGCATCAGTCAGTGGTAGTGTACTGTCCATCAGTCATTCCAGTGACCAGGCATTCACAGTGGTATACACTGCTGCTATATGTCCACTGCTACAGTATTATAATAATAAAAATAACAACCACAAGTCCCTTACAGTGTTGTTGTGTTGTGCTGCATCAGACCATTAGTAGTGTCCTGTCCTTCAGTCATTCAAGTGACGAATCAGTCACAGTGGTATACGCTGCTGCTTTATGTCCACTGCCACAGTATTATTATTATTATAATAATAATAACAACAACAACAACAACCACAAGTCCCTTACAGTGTTGTTGTGTTGTGCTGCATCAGTCAGTGGTAGTGTCTTGTCCATCAGTCATTCCAGTGCTGCATCAGTCAGTGGTAGTGTCCTGTCCATCAGTCATTCCAGTGACGAGGCAGTCAAAGTGGTATACGCTGCTGCAATATGTCCACTGCTAGAGTATAATAATAATAATAATAATAATAATAATAACAACCAAAATTCCCTTACAGTGTTGTTGTGTTGTGCTGCATCAGACCAGTGGTAGAGTCCTGGCCATCAGCCATCCATCATTCCTATGCCGCATATTTTGTTATATTATTCCAGAACCATATTGGAGAACAAAAAAATTGGAGAATAAAATAGGGAAAGATCAAGAACCACTTCCTCCTAGTGCTAAAGCTGCTGCCACTAGCCATGACATAGACGATGAAATGCCATCAACGTCGTCTACCAAGGCCGATGCCCAATGTGATAGTAGAGGGCATGTGAAATCAAAAAAGCCAAAGTTCAGAAAAAAGAACCAAAAAAAGAAATTTAAATCGTCTTAGGAGAAACGTAAACTTGCCAATATGCCATTTACGACATGGAGTGGCAAGGAACGGCTGAGGCCCTGGCCAATGTTCATGGATAGTGGTTCAGCTTCACATGAAGATGGAATCCCTCATCCTCCCGCTAGAAAAATTAAAAGAGTTAAGGAGGAAAGAGCACAGAAAAAAAACTGTGTTCTGAGATGGTATCACAAATCCCCAAATGTGTCGGCGGTTGCGATGCCTGACCTTCCCAACACTGGACGGGAAGAGTTGGCTCCTTCCACCCTTTGCACGCACCTTGCAAGTGCTGGAATGAGCACCCACAGTCCAGTTCCTGATATTCAAATTGAAGATGTCACTGTTGAATTACACCAGGATGAGGATTTGGGTGTTTCTGGCACTGAGGAGGAAGGTTACAATGAGGATTCTGATGGTGATGTGGTTTGTTTAAGTCAGGCACCGGGGGAAACACCTGTTGTCCATGGGATGAAGAAGTCCATTGTGATGCCTGGGCAAACTACCAAAAAAGCCAACTCTTCGGAGTGGAATTATTTCTCCACAAATCCGGACAACAGGTGTCAAGCCATCTGTTGCCTCTGTCAATCTGTAATAAGTAGGGGTAAGGAATTTAACCACCTAGGAACATCCTCCCTTATACGTCACCTGCAGCGCATTCATCAGAAGTCAGTGTCAAGTTGTGAAACTTTGGGTAAGAGCGCAAGCAGTCCACTGACACCTAAATCCCTTCTTCCTCCTGTACCCAAGCTCCTGCAAGCCACACCACCAATTCCCTCAATGTCAACTTCCTCCTCAGTCAGGAACATCAGTAGTCCTGCAGGCCATATCACTGGCTAGACTGAGGAGTCCTCTCCTAACCGGGATTCCTCCGGAGGATCCTTGAGTGGTACGCCTGCTGTTGCTGCTGCTGCTGCTGCAGCTGCTGTTGTTGCTGCTGGGAGTCGATCATCATCCCAGAGGGGAAGTCGGAAGACCACATGTACTACTTCCAGTAAGCAATTGACTGTCCAAATGTCCTTTGTGAGGAAGATGAAATATGACAGCAGTCATCCTTTTGCAAAGTGGATAACTGAGGCCTTGACAGCTATGTTGGTGATAGACGTGCGTCTGGTATCAGCCATTAGTTCAGTGTGACTTAGAGAATTATTTGAGGTACTGTGTCCCCAATATCAAATCCCATCTATGTTCCATTTCTTTAGGCAGGCGATACCGAGAATGTACACAGACGCCAGAAAAAGACTCACCAGTGTCCTACAAAATGCAGTTGTATCCAGTGTCCACTTAACCACGGACATGTGGACAAGTGGAAAGGGCAGACTAAGGACTATTTGACTGTGACAGCCCACTGGGTAGATGTATTGCCTCCCGCAGCAACAACAGTGTCACAACTGAGGGCTGATGCTGACCAGGGGGAAGCCTCAGTTGTAGGGGCTGAGGTATATGTGTACCTGGGAGGCAGTACAGGGTTCTTAGACATGCAGGGAACCTTTAGAACAAATGCCCGAAGGCGTGACCAAGACAACGAAGGAAAGTTCAAAGGTTTATTAAACACAGTTTAGAGGAATACTGATGACTTGGTACAGGTAACAGGAATCACAGTTCAGAGAAATACTTGGGATCGATGACAGAACACCGATGGTGACTTGGGATCGATGGCGGAGCACCGATGGAGACTTGGGATCGATGGCGGAGCACCGATGGAGACTTGGGATCGATGGCGGAGCACCGATGGAGACTTGGGATCGATGGCGGAGCACCAATGGAGACTTGGGATCGATGGCGGAACACCGATGGAGACTTGGGATCGATGGTGGAACACCGATGGTGACTTGGGATCGATGGCGGAACACCGATGGTGACTTGGGATCGATGGCAAAACACCGATGGAGACTTGGGATCGATGGCGGAACACCGATGGTTACTGGGGATCGATGGCGGAACACCGATGGTTACTGGCAGGGCAGAGCACCGCTGGAAGCTAGAAGCTGGAAGCCGGTCTCCGGTAACTGCCAGTCACAGGGAGCAATGTAGACACTGCAGAGTCAGGCTGTACTGCAGAGAAAGTCCATGGAAGAACTGCACACTGGAATCACTGTAGACAATTGAAGCACTGACATCTTTCCACCCCAGGAACAAGATATTTATACCAGCTGGGAAACAGGGATTGGCTGGCTGATTAACCAGAGACCAGAGTGCAGCTGCTGGGTAATCAGGCTGAGAGCAAGAGTGCAGCTGATAGGCTGAAAGGTATCATGTGATTAGGAAAACATGGCTGCGCCCATGTTAGCTTTTGGAGGGAAAGATTGTTTGTAACTTGCATGTGAAACTTAACCCTGATGCTGCCAGAATCACAGTAAGGAGATTAGAGACAATGAGATGCAGCGTCCTGCACACAGACAGTGCAGATGGAATCCAGGCTTGGAACACTGGGACAGTCTCAGGAGACATTTGGAAGGTAAATACTGATAAGGAATTACCTGGATCGTGACAGCACCCCCTCCTTTAGGAGTGGCCCCAGGACACTTCTTATAAATTCTTTACCTGAACAAACGGAAGGATCTAGATTGAATCCTGATGAATTTGAACTGGCTGGAACCAGATGAGACTGTACTGGACCTATGGACGAGACCAGATTGAGTCCAGACAAACTTGAACCGGCTAAGACCGGCGGAGACTTTGGGCCGACGGATAGGACAGGATTGAGTTTGGAGACCGTTGAATCAGCTTGAACTGAAGGAGTCTTTGGACCTACGGATGGAACCGGATTGGGTCCAGAAAAGCTTGAACCGGCTGGGACCGGAGAAGTCTTTGGATTGACATTCGAATCAGCTGGAACTGAAGGAGTCTGAATCCGGTTAGAACCGGAATGAGTGGTATCTGAGTGTTCAGTTAGACCATCCTGGACATGGTCCATGCTGGATGCCAACAGGGTGGTGCTCTCTGAAGACGGCAAACAGGAGTTCATAACTGCATCTGTAGCACAAAAATTTCCATCTGGGAACTTGGCTCTGGATACTTCCCTTGGGGCTGAAACTTTGGTGACCCCTCCTGGGGTTGACGAATCAGACACCTCTCTCAGGGTTGTTTTCTCCAGCACACCTCCTGGGGTTGACAGATCAGAAATTCCTTTTTGAGAAGACTCATATGCCCCTACTAGAGCTTGAACATTGGATACCCCTCCTGGGGTTGTAGACACAGACGCCCCTTCTTGGGCTGTAGACACAGATGCCCCTTCTTGGGCTGTAGACACAGACGCCCCATCTTGGGCTGAGTAAAGAGCGTCATCATTCCAGGAAAGTTCGGACGCTAGGATCTGGTACTGTACCAGATATTTACCGACTGTTCGTGTCCCCTGACGTAGCCTGACGATATCAGAGGAGGCAGAGGTCACACGACCTGGTTCGTCAAAGATGCACCTGAAGGTTGCCACGAAGTCTGCATATGAAGAGAGCAGGGCATCAGACTTCTCCCATAGAGGTGATACCAAATCGAGGGCGGAGCCACTGAGGAGGGAGATGATGTAAGCAACTTTGGTGCGGTCAGTTGGGAAACTGCCAGGTTGTAACTCGAAATATATCTCACACTGCTTTAGGAAACCCCGACAGGCTTTTGGGGAACCATCAAACTAGGCAGGTGTCGGTAAATGGAGACAAGGAGCAGAAACAGGAATGGTGGGTGGGGATACCACCAAAGATACTGCAGTTGGCACACTGGACGCCCCTGAACCACGAAGGGTTACTTGTATTCCATCCAGCCGAGAGGAGAGGTCCTGGAGACAGCGGATCACATGGCCCTGTGCAGTCTCCTGACGTTCAAGGCAGGCTGCAAGTTCTTGCATCGGCCTGGTCGCTTGGACCTGATCTCCGGCCGGATCCATTAGGTCAGTGCTTACTGTCACAACTGAGGGCTGATGCTGACCAGGGGGAAGCCTCAGTTGTAGGGGCTGAGGTATATGTGTACCTGGGAGGCAGTACAGGGTTCTTAGACATGCAGGGAACCTTTAGAACAAATGCCCGAAGGCGTGACCAAGACAACGAAGGAAAGTTCAAAGGTTTATTAAACACAGTTCAGAGGAATACTGATGACTTGGTACAGGTAACAGGAATCACAGTTCAGAGAAATACTTGGGATCGATGACAGAACACCGATGGTGACTTGGGATCGATGGCGGAGCACCGATGGAGACTTGGAATCGATGGCGGAGCACCGATGGAGACTTGGGATCGATGGCGGAGCACCGATGGAGACTTGGGATCGATGGCGGAGCACCAATGGAGACTTGGGATCGATGGCGGAACACCGATGGAGACTTGGGATCGATGGCGGAACACCGATGGTGACTTGGGATCGATGGCGAAACACTGATGGTGACTTGGGATCGATGGCGAAACACCGATGGAGACTTGGGATCGATGGCGGAACACCGATGGTTACTGGGGATCGATGGCGGAACACCGATGGTTACTGGCAGGGCAGAGCACCGCTGGAAGCTAGAAGCTGGAAGCCGGTCTCATGTAACTGCCAGTCACAGGGAGCAATGTAGACACTGCAGAGTCAGGCTGTACTGCAGAGAAAGTCCATGGAAGAACTGCACACTGGAATCACTGTAGACAATTGAAGCACTGACATCTTTCCACCCCAGGAACAAGATATTTATACCAGCTGGGAAACAGGGATTGGCTGGCTGATTAACCAGAGACCAGAGTGCAGCTGCTGGGTAATCAGGCTGAGAGCAAGAGTGCAGCTGATAGGCTGAAAGGTATCATGTGATTAGGAAAACATGGCTGCGCCCATGTTAGCTTTTGGAGGGAAAGATTGTTTGTAACTTGCATGTGAAACTTAACCCTGATGCTGCCAGAATCACAGTAAGGAGATTAGAGACAATGAGATGCAGCGTCCTGCACACAGACAGTGCAGATGGAATCCAGGCTTGGAACACTGGGACAGTCTCAGGAGACATTTGGAAGGTAAATACTGATAAGGAATTACCTGGATCGTGACAGCACCCCCTCCTTTAGGAGTGGCCCCAGGACACTTCTTATAAATTCTTTACCTGAACAAACGGAAGGATCTAGATTGAATCCTGATGAATTTGAACTGGCTGGAACCAGATGAGACTGTACTGGACCTATGGACGAGACCAGATTGAGTCCAGACAAACTTGAACCGGCTAAGACCGGCGGAGACTTTGGGCCGACGGATAGGACAGGATTGAGTTTGGAGACCGTTGAATCAGCTTGAACTGAAGGAGTCTTTGGACCTACGGATGGAACCGGATTGGGTCCAGAAAAGCTTGAACCGGCTGGGACCGGAGAAGTCTTTGGATTGACATTCGAATCAGCTGGAACTGAAGGAGTCTGAATCCGGTTAGAACCGGAATGAGTGGTATCTGAGTGTTCAGTTAGACCATCCTGGACATGGTCCATGCTGGATGCCAACAGGGTGGTGCTCTCTGAAGACGGCAAACAGGAGTTCATAACTGCATCTGTAGCACAAAAATTTCCATCTGGGAACTTGGCTCTGGATACTTCCCTTGGGGCTGAAACTTTGGTGACCCCTCCTGGGGTTGACGAATCAGACACCTCTCTCAGGGTTGTTTTCTCCAGCACACCTCCTGGGGTTGACAGATCAGAAATTCCTTTTTGAGAAGACTCATATGCCCCTACTAGAGCTTGAACATTGGATACCCCTCCTGGGGTTGTAGACACAGACGCCCCTTCTTGGGCTGTAGACACAGATGCCCCTTCTTGGGCTGTAGACACAGACGCCCCATCTTGGGCTGAGTAAAGAGCGTCATCATTCCAGGAAAGTTCGGACGCTAGGATCTGGTACTGTACCAGATATTTACCGACTGTTCGTGTCCCCTGACGTAGCCTGACGATATCAGAGGAGGCAGAGGTCACACGACCTGGTTCGTCAAAGATGCACCTGAAGGTTGCCACGAAGTCTGCATATGAAGAGAGCAGGGCATCAGACTTCTCCCATAGAGGTGATACCAAATCGAGGGCGGAGCCACTGAGGAGGGAGATGATGTAAGCAACTTTGGTGCGGTCAGTTGGGAAACTGCCAGGTTGTAACTCGAAATATATCTCACACTGCTTTAGGAAACCCCGACAGGCTTTTGGGGAACCATCAAACTAGGCAGGTGTCGGTAAATGGAGACAAGGAGCAGAAACAGGAATGGTGGGTGGGGATACCACCAAAGATACTGCAGTTGGCACACTGGACGCCCCTGAACCACGAAGGGTTACTTGTATTCCATCCAGCCGAGAGGAGAGGTCCTGGAGACAGCGGATCACATGGCCCTGTGCAGTCTCCTGACGTTCAAGGCAGGCTGCAAGTTCTTGCATCGGCCTGGTCGCTTGGACCTGATCTCCGGCCGGATCCATTAGGTCAGTGCTTACTGTCACAACTGAGGGCTGATGCTGACCAGGGGGAAGCCTCAGTTGTAGGGGCTGAGGTATATGTGTACCTGGGAGGCAGTACAGGGTTCTTAGACATGCAGGGAACCTTTAGAACAAATGCCCGAAGGCGTGACCAAGACAACGAAGGAAAGTTCAAAGGTTTATTAAACACAGTTCAGAGGAATACTGATGACTTGGTACAGGTAACAGGAATCACAGTTCAGAGAAATACTTGGGATCGATGACAGAACACCGATGGTGACTTGGGATCGATGGCGGAGCACCGATGGAGACTTGGAATCGATGGCGGAGCACCGATGGAGACTTGGGATCGATGGCGGAGCACCGATGGAGACTTGGGATCGATGGCGGAGCACCAATGGAGACTTGGGATCGATGGCGGAACACCGATGGAGACTTGGGATCGATGGCGGAACACCGATGGTGACTTGGGATCGATGGCGAAACACTGATGGTGACTTGGGATCGATGGCGAAACACCGATGGAGACTTGGGATCGATGGCGGAACACCGATGGTTACTGGGGATCGATGGCGGAACACCGATGGTTACTGGCAGGGCAGAGCACCGCTGGAAGCTAGAAGCTGGAAGCCGGTCTCATGTAACTGCCAGTCACAGGGAGCAATGTAGACACTGCAGAGTCAGGCTGTACTGCAGAGAAAGTCCATGGAAGAACTGCACACTGGAATCACTGTAGACAATTGAAGCACTGACATCTTTCCACCCCAGGAACAAGATATTTATACCAGCTGGGAAACAGGGATTGGCTGGCTGATTAACCAGAGACCAGAGTGCAGCTGCTGGGTAATCAGGCTGAGAGCAGAGTGCAGCTGATAGGCTGAAAGGTATCATGTGATTAGGAAAACATGGCTGCGCCCATGTTAGCTTTTGGAGGGAAAGATTGTTTGTAACTTGCATGTGAAACTTAACCCTGATGCTGCCAGAATCACAGTAAGGAGATTAGAGACAATGAGATGCAGCGTCCTGCACACAGAGGGGTATATTTACTAAGCTCCCGATTTTGACCGAGATGGCGTTTTTTCTTCAAAGTGTCATCTCGGTCATTTACTAAACACTAATCACGGCAGTGATGAGGTCATTCGTATTTTTTTGCTAGTCCAAGTTCAAAATTACGAATGAATACACCATCGGTCAAATTACGCCTGTTTAGATATGAATCTCGGTCATTTACTAACCATTCGTAATTGCATTTGCTGCCGCGAAAATGATTTCGCGGCCGCGAAAAATTACGATTCGCATTTTTTTCCTAAAAAAAAACGCGCCAGCCTTTGAAAACCGCGTTTACATGTGAACTTAATTATCCATTACTCACACCTGTTTTTTTGGGCCTATAAAAGTGTTTCAGGCACATTCTGAACTACTCTCACTCTGAAATGGCGGCTGTAGTATGTGGCAATGGTTTTTTGTTGGCTGTGGGATACGTTAGACTGCTCCATGAGGCTTCCAGGAATCAGGACCAGGTAAGTGAACATGGCCAACAGGTTGTCCAGGTACCGCGGAGGCTGTGCCAGCCTCGTTTTTTTAGAGGGCGTTTAAACTTAAATGCATTGTCCGATGATAGGGTCATACAGATGTTCCGCCTAAATAGAAACAACATTTTCCACCTGTATGACCTTGTCAAACTGGGCATAGACCCTGAGACAGCACGCTCTCGCTCTGTCTCAGGCCTACACAAACTCCTGGCTGTGTTACACTTTATGGCTACTGGGAGCTTCCAGGCTGTGGCAGGCGACGTCATTGGGATCTCACAGCCCACCTTTTCAAGATTTTTGATGCAGGTGAGTCTAAAAATACATATGCGGTTATGGCTAAGTGTTGCTTGTGTAAGTTGAAACACCACAGTATTGTAGAGAATACCTAACATGACACTCACCTTAGCTTATTTAATGTCCACTCAGGTTTTGGATGTGTTGGAGCCACACATTAAAGCCTCAATCTGCTTCCCTACTGAGGAGTCGGAGTGGAGTGCTGTCAGGGTAGCTTTCTATGAGCTTGCAGGCATGCCCAATGTGCTGGGGGCCATAGATTGCACACACGTTCAGCTGAGATCACCTAAGGGCCGCCAGTATATATATACTAATAGGCATATGGATCAATCAACTAATGTCCAGGTGGTCTGTGATGCAAATTTAAAAATTATGAGTGTTGTTGCAGGTTACCCTGGTGCCTGCCATGACTCCTTCATCCTCAGTCAGTCATCGCTCTTCGATAAATTTGAGGAGGGACAAATGCCTGATGGCTGGCTGTTGGGTATGTTGAAAATGTTATGTGTGTATGTCTTTTAACCACAGCCTAGATTTTGGAGGAGGTGATAGAATAATCTAACATATGTCCTAATGTTGACTATATATGTTTTTCAGGTGATGGGGGTTACGGCTGCTACTCTTGGCTCCTTACTCCATTGTCCCAACCTGATTCTCCTGCTGAACACAGTTATAATCATGCACATAAGGCTACGCGGAATGTGATAGAAAGATGTTTTGGGGTGCTGAAGTCACGTTTTCGGTGTCTGGATAAATCTGGTGGCCTTTTGTTGTATAGTCCCTCAAAGGTGACTCGGATTGTGTTCTGCTGCTGTTTTCTCCATAATCTGTGTTTAAGTCAACATCTGGCACATGGTGAGGGAGAAAGCAGTCAGCAAGCAGAGGAGTTAGATACATCTGGTGACAGTGTGAGTACAATTGTAGGGAGGCAGGTACGTCAAGAAGTGATCCTGCGATATTTTACAGGTAAGTTTTATTATGCTGTAATTATCCTTCACTAAACACTTTGCTCTACTTTCTATTGTGTGTTCTGTTACTTACTGTTTGTTGTTTATAGTGGTGTGTCCATTGTGCTTAGTTGATGCTAACAAAACATTTACAGTCATTACCCTTGAAAAACATAACTACATACATACAGACCAGCTTAAAAAATTTTGGAGACGGACACAGGAATGTTTTTTTTAAACAAATTTTTGTATTTATTTGCACAAAAAGATTGGTGTTATTTTTTTCGCTTGTGTGTGCTGGGTGCTGGCTCACTGGCACGTGCTCTTGAGGAACGCCGGACAGGGGAGGTTACTGGCGTTTGAACAGGGGTCGTGGTCCCCGAGCTGGAGGTAACTTGCTGAGCTCCCATCATAGCAATATTGCTGCTCAAATTATTTAAACTGGCAATCAGCTGAGTGTTTGTAGCAGTGTGGCTGGCTACAATCCTGGATAAGGCCTCATTCACCACTTGATTGTGTTGAATGATCTGAACGAGTGCCTGCTGATGTCGCTGTTGCTCATCTATAATGCGGGATAAATGTGCATTCATTTGGCTGTTTTCAGCCCTAATTTGCTCCATTGAGGTAGCCATTCTCCCTACTTGTACTATCAGTCTGCCCGAGTTGCGACTAATACGCGGTAGATGATGGGGCAGACTGGCAAGGTGTTGTGTATGTTGGGTCAGGGTGGCATTGCTTTGGGCCTG